>NC_053389.1:273271072-273516072 GCF_905171765.1 Bufo bufo
ACATTTTATTGGTCAGCATATTATTGAAGGACCCTCCTAACTCATAATATCTCCTTTTCTGAAGATAGCCAACCCATTCAATCAAATAATCTGGCTTGTGGAATCGTCAGTGATGTCAACTAGACTAACATTTCTCCTGGGGGATGGAATGCTACAGGAGAAATGTAGTATTACATGTCAACCTTTAAAATTAATGGCTAATTATGGAATACATGAACATGTAAAAGTGCCGATAAAACAGACATAATGCCTTGGATGTTACCAACATTATTCTTGATTGGCAATATCACCCTTTCAACAGGCTAACCCTAGTAATCTCTACATTGGTAGCCTGTCTGTGTGGGCAAATTGAGGCAGTGATAATGAGTACAAACCTGTTTAGCTGGATTTCTATCTGAACAAAAGAAGTTCTGATCCAACAGTAGCTTTGCTTCTTGACCTTGTTGACTGGGTGGAGGTGATCACCATGGCAAACAGGCTGCTTTCTGCGGCTGGCTTCAATGAACAACTTGCCGCAAAGTTCCCAACAGTTCCTAGCTTCTACTGCACTAGTTCAGAGGTGGGTTTCTCCACAGGTCCTAAGCTGTAAGTTCCTGTTGTGCAAGATGAGGGTTGGGCTTCTCTACATGTCCTGACTGTCAGGAGTCTCTGCATATACTACACATGGTACATGTCGTATTCGTTCCCTGGATACCTTCCATTTTTCTATAGTCCCCAGATCCCCCTCTTACTTGACATAGAGTTGCTCTGCAAGGTGGGTCTTCATTCAGTTTCCCACTTTCCTCATATGTAGCAGAAACAAACCCTGCTCCAAGCAGAAGACTAACCACCATCATGGGTATGACGCTAGAGATGCTTCCACACTGGTCTAGACACACATACCAGGAAAGAACAGGACAGAAAGCAGAGTCATCACATAGACTCACACAAAAGGGAACACCCAAGTCCATACAGAAAGGGAGAACAGGAGTTAATACCCTCATTATGGACAGATCAGGTCCAGGTCAGTTGTTCTTAGCATATCATAGTTTTACCTGCTGGTCACCTCACTGCTGATGTCATATGACATGGTACAGGCGTTTGAGGATGCAATTTCTAGTTTTCCAGACTCTGGCATGATATTCATCTACAAAAGGAATCGATATTCAAAAGTTATTGAAAAAAAGAGTAGTAAAAAGATAACAGTCAGATAGTGGTACGAAAGTATTGTGTAGAAAGTGTACCCTCTTATTTGTTCAACGTATTTGAGGGAATTGCATAAATAGCAATTCCACTTACTGTATATAGCAGCAGATGTGATCCTATAATACAGTAGACAATACATTACTGAAACACATGATACCACAATGCGACTAGTCACATCTAAATATGTTTTTTATTGATCAACCAGTATAAGGCTACATAACATTTTCCATCTACATCCATCTATGTCCTTGTGAATATAGATGTAGCTAAAGGCCCATAGGCCCTGGTGGTAGAGTTCCCCTTCCCCCTTCTATTGCCTCCTTGATTTTGTCACCCTCTATTCATTGGTTTATATATATGCAGTGGATATAAAAAGTCTACACACCCCTGTTAAAATGTCAGTTTTTTGTGCTGTAAAAAAATGAGACAAAGATAAATCATTTCAGAACTTTTTCCACCTTTAATGTGACCTATAAACTGTAGAACTCAATTGAAAAACAAACGGAAATCTTTTAGGTGGAGGGAAGAAAACAAAAAAAAACTAAAATAATGTGGTTGCATAAGTGTGCACACCCTCTTATAACTGGGGATGTAGCTGTGTTCAGAATTATGCAATCACATTTAAAATCATGTTAAATAGGAGTCAGCATACACTTACCATCATTTAAAGTGCCTCTGATTAACCCCAAATAAAGTTCAGCTGCTCCAGTTGGTCTTTCCTGACATTTTCTTAGTCGCACCCCACAGCAAAAGCCATGGTCCACATAGAGCTTCCAAAGCATCAAAGGGATCTCATTGTTAAAAGGTATCAGTCAGGAGAAGGGTACAAAAGAATTTCCAAGGCATTAGATATACCATGGAACACAGTGAAGACAGTCATCATCAAGTGGAGAAAATATGGCACAACAGTGACATTACCAAGAACTGGACATCCCTCCAAAATTGATGAAAAGACGAGAAGAAAACTGCTCTGGTAGGCTACCAAGAGGCCTACAGCAACATTAAAGGAGCTGCAGGAATATCTGGCAAGTACTGTCTGTGTGGTACATGTGACAACAATCTGCCGTATTCTTCATATGTCTGGGCTATGGGGTAGAGTGGCAAGACAAAATTCTTTTCTTACGAAGAAAAATATCCAAGCCAGGCTACATTTTGCAAAAAGACATCTGAAGTCTCCCAAAAGCATGTGGGAAAAGGTGTTATGGTCTGATGAAACCAAAGTTGAACTTTTTCGCCATAATTCCAAAAGATATTTTTGGAGCAAAAACAACACTGCACATCACCAAAAGAACACCATAGCCACAGTGAAGCATGGTGGTGGCAGCATCATGCTTTGGGGCTGTTTTTCTTCAGCTGGAACTGGGGCCTTAGTTAAAGGGATTCTGTCATGACATTTTAGCCCTATAAGCTAAACATATGCCCATGTCCGTACTAATAACATGAATCCTAAACTGGCCTTATTAAACCTGCTTGTGGCTCTATTAGCCCAAAACCTGTCAATCGCCAACCTAAGGTGCCCAATGGGACGTCCGTTAATACAGGGTGCCCGGCCATCTGGTGCCCAGCGCCTCCTTCCCAGTCTTAATCGCCGCCCTCCCTGTCTACAGTGCCGCCCTCATCTCAGCGCCGCCTCCGCAATCCTCCCGTCCCTCTGCCAGATCCGGCGCCTGCGTGCCTTATCCTCCTCTCCTACTTGTCAGGAATGATGATCCTGAATACAGCTGATAAGATCTTCAGCTGAATCTCTGTAGTAATGGTATTCATGAGGAGACATGAAGTACAGAGAGGACGGACAGGACAGACTGTGGTAATGGACACTGCATACAAGAGCTGCTGCTCATTAGCCACATCCCCAGCCTCCTCTCTGTACTTCATGTCTCCTCATGAACTCCATTCCTACAGGGGTTCAGCTGAAGATCATATTAAACTATATTCAGGATCATAATCCATGACCAGTAGGAGAGGAGGCTGAGGCAGCTACAAGAAGTAACTTGTCCTGCTGTGTGATTAGGACAGGGTCCCTGTGTACTAATAGGACGGCGGACATTTTATTTGTCCCACTGATTGCTCCACAGACAAAACTAGCATTATAACGAGAGGTATTGGGGAATATATTTATAATAAAGTAATATTTAAGTATTTTAAATTTTTTAATTTCCGGAGAACCCCTTTAATGAAATGTAAAAATTTCCTCTAGGGATCTCTTATCACCTTATGGAAAGCACAGTGGGGGGAATCTATCAAAGTGATAAGGCAGCATAGAAAAGTTCCACATTTCGGTGCAAGTCCAGGTTTGCACCAAAATGTATCACTTTTTGCTGTTTTCTGAAACACTCAGCATGTTTACAAAAACTATACATGTTGCAGGAGAGTCCACAGCGTGAAACGTTTAACATGTGCATCAGAAAACACTACACCTCAAATCTACACCATTTCATTTCAGATTTCCTGAGGATGTGCCAAAAATATTAAAGGGGTTATTCCATGATTAATGTAATAAATAAAAATTAGAGTATAGTACATAACAGTCTATTTCTAACAAAACTAGGACCAGCCCTGTACCTCACATGGGTCCAGAATTGTTCTGCTAGATTTATTTCACACTGGCTGCTCAGGGGTGTGTCCTTTCTGCTGTAGCTCTATCCCTGTAAATGTCACAGCTTCTAAAAGTAGATATGGCTAGTGGCAGTTGAAGGATGCAACTGAGCATGTGGGGACAGATAAATAAATTAAAGGGAGTCTATCGTGTCATTTTCACTGATATAACTAACAGCATTGCTCCTCAGAAGTTTGAAAAAGCATTCCAAAGTATTCCATACCTGTGTGTAATTTAGGTATTTATTCAATGCCCAGGAAAAGCTGTTTTGCTTAAAAACAGCTCCCAAATGCCCAGCTGGGTGGGCTTTGCTGTTCCAAGTGCCCAGCTAGGAGGTTTTGCTGGTCAAAGTGCCCAATCCCACCTCTCTGCTCCTCTCCTAACCTCCCAAGTCTACCTCCCCTTTCCCCTGACGTCATGGCATGGCAAAGCATTTCAAAATCTCATGCACTGCCTGGAAATGAGCCACTGCACTTCAGGTGATCTTCACAGAACATATCCCTGAAGCAATAGCCCACAAAAGGGAATGTACTGTGCAGGCGCTGGAAGGGCAGCACAGGGTGTGTGCCGGAGAGAAAGCTTCACCATAATGTCAGGGGAGTGAGCCGTGGGAAGTTAGGGGAGGAGAACTTTGGCACTTTGAACAGCAATGCCAGCCCAGCTTGGGCACTTAGAACAGCAAATCCCACCCAATTGTTGCTATTACATTGGTGAAAATTACACAACAGACGCCTTTATAAGAAAGCGTAGTACCCTGGAGCAAGAGTACTTTAGAGTAGGGATGTTTGTGGACATTTGCCCCTATTACTACTATGCAAAGCCTTCAACCTACTTTATTGCACTGTGAAGGATTAACTTGCACTGTGATTTATGCTGTTGTGTGCACTTACACTGTTTCATATTGTTAAACCGCTTTTTATATGTTTATTGTAATGTAACCTGTTCATTGTCACTGTATTTGCACTGCACTATGGAAAGGGTGAGAGCACAGCCAGCTAATACTGAGAGACTTTGGGACTTTCTATGTATGCACTGAGAAGTTAGAAATCTTCCAGTTACTATAAGGGACTATGCAAAGTTGTGGAGGAAAAAAACAGACACACTCATTTTTAACACTGTTGCTTACGTCTGAAGACTTGTCTATGTCTGGAGGACCTGCTTAGTCATTCCCATAGACATTGAAACTCTGTACAAGTGTATGACAGACTGTTTTGGCTGTACTTCTCCACTCCACCCTGCCCACTAAAATGTTCTAGTTCACTTAGAAACTGTATATAAAGAGAGCAGTCAGAGCCCCTAGTTGTCTGCAGATAGAGACCAGTGTTTAGTGAGAGACTCTACCAGTCTGCAGATAGGAACCAGTGTTCAGTAGAGGAGACTCCGCCAGACTGCATGACTGACCAGAAGAAGATGCTGAGATAGGAATACTCTGCCACAGACCCTGGGTCGCCAGCCCTGTAAGCAGAGGGTAAGTCGTGAGTGATCCACAGACCCTTGGCCACTAGCCCTTTGGCCAGGGTACAAGTCTTCTGAGAGATAGAGGGACAGCTAACTCAGGCCTTTTCTCAGCACAGAACCTTCTTCTGCTTGGGGGGGTGGGGGGACTCGAGAAGCCAGCTCAGTGCCTTGCCTGTATTGTTTTATTGTTTTGCACTTGAGTTCCTCCAGTAAATTAGCACACCTCGTTTACTGCAAACCCTGACTCCCTGGACTTATTTGCCATTGGGGTGCACAACGTCTTACCATAACTTCCCTAGAATAGCAACAAGTGGCGACACCTCGACGATGTCCAGGGGACCTAGTGTAGTGTTGGCCCTGTTGGGACCAAACCCGGCCACTATAAAAGCAGGTGGTGCTACATATACTATTGAATAACTCTAATCCTGGGGAATCGTATGCCAGCAAGTTTTCTTAGTAAGGTTGGCATTTCTTAATAAATTTCCCACAGCATGTTTAAAAAACTACCACTGCAAGAACAAACAAAAGCTATATTTTTGACATTTTACTCTGATACACAGAAATACTAATATAAAAATAGAAAGCTGGGTAAATACAATAGCGGCTCACCTGAGACACTCCTATGAGTATGGTGCACTCCTCGGGAATCACCCAACTCCAAAGGCAAAAATATCAAAAATAGAAGGAGGGCACTCAACTATCTGAGCACTCTGGACAACAATAGCAGATAAAATAAATGTGATTTATTTGATTTAGTAAAAATACCAATAGGATGGATGATGTCAATGGGACATCTTTAAAATTAGCACCATACAATCTTCAATATGATATAATGCATAAATAGTACATATAAATAAATATAAACAAATGTCCCAATGGATGTGCAGGCGGATAATGAATAACCCAGTTAGGAGCAGAGTGGACTGTAAGATAGCCCTGTAAAACAAAGTGGTGTCACTTATGACAATGTCAAATCCTCAGCTGATACACTCCATATAAAGTTGATATACAATAGTATGATGTAATAAGTAGTTGGTACATTACCACCCGGCTGATAGGCGTCTGTTAGACCTCTTGCTCTGCCGCCCGGACCTACCACGGCGTCCCGTGTGGTCTCGCGGTCGTTATGCGAGTGTATCTATTGAGGAATGACAGTCGAACTATATGCTATTCTGTGAAGACTATTCAAAATTATAATGGTTTATTGATTTTTTATTGATTGTGTATTGATTTTTATCGATATTCATCGTTATTGACATCTATTTATCTATATTTATTTATGTTATATATTTATGCAAGTTTTTATTATATGTATCAATAGACACACTATATTTTCTTATTATTTTATTCATATATTTTGATCCAATTATATGTTGGACTTATTCATGTACAAATGCCTATCACTACTATAATTGCATTCTGTTGCCATTGCTCCATGCCACATTTTGGGAGTTACCCTTATCATCCCCATGGATTTAGCCTGGTATAAATACATTGTACTCTTTGCTTGCTTACACTGCCACTGAGAAAGGGGAGCCACCCCGAAACGCGTTTGGCTGGAGTGTTTTAGAAAGCATCTACATTATCCGGATACCATATGCAGGGCGATATGCCAGCGATATAGTTTTTCTCTTCCAAATCCAGACATCTGAGAGGTTTTGCCTTCAAATCCACAAGTGAAACGCATCGTGGAACGCATAGTTCCATATTGGAACGCACCGTGGAACGCACAGCTGATTACTTCACTTCCTATACACGTCAGTCACGTGGTCATCACCCGGTCACGTGAGACGCCACCGGGTCTTGTGAGACGCTCATAACGACCGCGAGACCACACGGGACACCGTGGTAGGTCCGGGCGGCAGAGCAAGAGGTCTACCAGACGCCTATCAGCCGGGTGGTAACGTACCAACTACTTATTACATCATACTATTGTATATCAACTTTATATGGAGTGTATCAGCTGAGGATTTGACGTTGTCATAAGTGACACCAACGGAACTTTGTTTTACAGGGCTATCGTACAGTCCACTCTGCTCCTAACTGGGTTATTCATTATCCGCCTGCACATCCATTGGGACAGTTGTTTATATTTATTTATATGTACTATTTATGCATTATATCATATTGAAGATTGTATGGTGCTAATTTTAAAGATGTCCTATTGACATCATCCATCCTATTGGTATTTTTACTATATCAAATAAATCACATTTATTTTATCTGCTATTGTTGTCCAGAGTGCTCAGATAGTTGAGTGCCCTCCTTCTATTTTTAATATAAAAATATAATATAAAAATGAAGACCCATATGTCACAGAAAAAGATGCAAATGTTATTTCAATAACCTAGTGAGAAAAAGCGCATGACCTGACGTTGAACTGGTTACAAAGTGGCAGCAATAAATGATGTGTCATATGCCTTAACTAAAATATTTTTACATTTTTAATCTACACTGTTATGGGTCCATTTACACATCATTATCTTGTAATTCGCATCTGTTCTGCAAATTTGCGGAACGGAATGGGGACCCATTCATTTCAATGACTGCCACGGCAATGACCCCTAAGGGCTGCAGAAATAGTCGGCATACAGTTCTCGAACAGCTTGTCCAGTCGTTCCAGGGTGTCCAGGCCGGCTCTGGTCTAAAATGACAGTAGATGTCAAATTTAGGCCCAATTCTGCTTCTGTGGATGCATCGTGAATCCTGGTGAAGTTGTGTATAAGTACACAAGACTGTATCACCAGGGTGGCATTGTCCGGATTCATCTGTGTGGATGACATGAACACTCTCCACTTTGTGGACAGTATTTCAAAAGCGCACTCCACACACCGACGGGAGCGAGTCAATCGATAGTTGAAGATGCGTTTCCGGTCATCCAGATCGCGTCTAGGGAAGGGCTGCATCAGGTGGGGTGACAATGCGAATCCTTTATCAGCCACGATCACAAAGGGAGCCGGCGGACCTGCTGATCAGGGTAGTCTACTGCCTCTGGCATGGCAAGCTGGTTTGCATGAAGCTGTTCACCCATTTTGGAAGCACTCAAGATGCGGGCGTCTGAAATGCTCTGATAGGCCCCGATATCAACAATTACAAACCTGTAATTACTTTTAGCCAAGGCCGTCAGCACTACAGAAAAATACTGCTTGTAATTGAAGTACCCGGACCCTGAGTGTGGCGGCTTCTTTACACGTATGTGTATGCCGTCCAGTGCACCAATGCAGTTAGGAAACTGTGCTGATTGGTTAAATTCCTCGGCGATACGAAGCCAATCTTCCGCCTTGGTGGTGGGCATCACCGCTTCTCTGAGTCTCTGCCAAATGACTTTGCAGGTATGAAAGATGATCCCAGAGATTGTTGAGATCCCAAGGAGAAACTTAAAGTACAACAATACAAATGAGTTTCTGGTTGCAAGGAATCTGAAATCATTTTTTTTAGTAAAAATGTAATAGTATTAAAATGATAAAATTCTCTTACCTCAATGTGACCATCAACCTTTGCTCTGCAGAAATGCTGCGCCTCATACTTGTGTCCATGAAAGTCAGGTCTGGATGTGGAGAAACCAGCAGGTGATCAAATGCCTCCATGGACATCAGACAATAGCTCTGGAACTTGATGGGGTCTTGTCGCAGATCATTGTACAATGTATGGAACTGTCCATTGTCAAATCGCGGAGCGACAATACGATGAACCCACTGCTGTCTCCTCCTTCCCGGTTCTTCGTCCAGCATCACTGCCTGCTGTCCGAATTGCCAAGAAAGTATCCAGCGAAAGTTAATTTCATTGATAAGGTCTACAGTAGGTGTAAGGTAAAAAATATACATAAACCTCTTTGGTTCAATAGTTTTTTATTGAGTGTTTCAAAATACAGTAAACATAAAGCCTCGGGCATTCCCGATTGGCAAACAATAAAGAATAACAATACAAATACAATCAATGCCTGTTGTCAGCGAAAAATTATTGACTTGGAATATATGGCTACCTAAGTCTGAGAAATTTACACCAATGGCTCAAATATCTGAAGATTCTATAGAATCTATAAGTTCTATAAAGTCCCCCCCCCCCCCAGCCAGTGACGTCGATAGGCTCAACAGATTTTCTAAGGCTTTGCCATATCCCGCTTCCGGCCAACCTGAAACCGGGTGCTATACATAGAGTCTGACCATGGTTTCCAGTTTTGGAGGAATTTATCATACCCTACTCCTCCCATAGCTATAATTCTCTCATATGTATACGAAGTATTAAGTGCCGCTATTAATTCCGAGATATCCGGTATATCTTGGGTTTTCCATCTACGCAGCAGTAATAGTTTCGCTGTTACACAGAAGATACAATGAATGGCCCTTAAGCGGACCGGTAAGGCGTCAATACCTATCATTAGCAGGACCGTTTGTGGAGACCAAGCTACTCCGCAGGGTAAAATTTCGGCCATTAAATCATTACAATGCGACCAGTATGTTTGTATCTTAGGGCATTAACACAGAATGTGGTACAGGGTACCCCTACTTCCGCATCCCCTCCAACATCTGTCTGAAACTGAGTCATACATAATTGCTAGTTTATCTGGCGTATAGTACCATCTTAAAACTGTTTTAATCGCAGATTCTACATGAGATACGCACTTCAGATGTTTGTGTATCATTCTGAGGGCCTGCAGCCATTCCTTTTCAGAAATAGACAGATTCATGTCTTTCTCCCACGCCACCATCAAATATGAACGTCTAAAGGACCCCGGGTGGAGGATGGAGTTATAAAGGGACTTCAGGCCTTTCAGATTACTTGTGATGTATAATTTTGCTAATCTGTCCATTCTTACTCCGGATGGCTGCAGGCCTTGCAGTAAATGACGGAGCTGGAGATATTTGAAAAACTTCTGGTTAGGAATAGGGAATTTGTCTCTGATCCACTGGAATGTCTGCAGTACCAACTGTACCATCAAGTCACCCGCATTTTTTATACCTGCCAACTCCCAGTTGGACAGATCTGTTTGAGGAAGCAATGTGCAAATTGTTGAGAAGGGGAGAGAAGCGATTGTAAGAGGGTTGTCTGCGTCTGCTAAAACATGATATTTGGACCACGCTTTCAAGGATGCTGACACCGTCGGGCCTAAATGTGTGGGGGTGGGTATTTTCCAAAAAGGCAGACTTAACAGACCCTCTAGGGAATATGGGGCGGCTTGGGAAGCTTCAAGCTGAACCCAAGGTAGCTTTTGGGAAGATTTTGTCCAACCTTTAAGCATGGAGACTAATGACGTGATATAGTACAATTTTAAATCTGGCAACCCTAGACCTCCCATGTTGCGTTCCCGTGTCATAATTTCTCTAGCTATCCTAGGATGTTTTTTGTCCCATACGTATTTATATACATAAACCTCTTAAATCTATGTATATTAATGCCAGAAGCCTGACTAATAAAACTGGAGAACTGGACTTAGTGATGTGTGAGGAGGACTATGACACAGTGGGAATAACTGAGACATGGCTGGATGATAGTTATGACTGGGCAGTTAATGTACAGGGTCTGTTTAGAAAGGATCGCCAAAACCGGAGCGGTGGAGGGGTCTGCCTTTATGTAAAGTCCTGTCTAAAGCCCACAGTCCGAGAAGCTATAAGTGAGGGACATGAACATGTGGAGTCACTGTGGGTAGAAATACATTCCCCATAAAAAGTCCCCTGTCTGACCCAGGAAGAAGTACAGCAGCATCTTAAAAAGATTAAAATAGAAAAATCGCCAGGACCAGATGGCATACACCCCCGTCTCCTAAGAGAATTAAGTAATGTCATAGCCAGACACTTATTTCTGATATTTAATGACTCTATACTGACAGGGTGTGTTCCACAGGATTGGTGCATAGCAAATGTGGTCCCAATATTCAAAAAGGGTCCAAAAACAGAGCCTGGAAACTATAGGCCGGTAAGTTTAACATCCGTCGTGGGTAAACTGTTTGAAGGTTTTTTTAAGAGATGCTATCTTGGAGCACCTCAATGAAAATAAGCAAATAACGCCATATCAGCATGGCTTCATGAGGGATCGGTCATGTCAAACTAATTTAAACAGTTTCTATGAGGAGGTAAGTTCTAGACTTGACAGCGGCGAATCAATGGATGTCGTATATCTGGACTTCTCCAAAGCATTTGACACTGTACCACATAAAAGGTTAGTATATAAAATGAGAATGCTCGGACTGGGAGAAAATGTCTGTATGTGGGTAAGTAACTGGCTCAGTAATAGAAAATAGAGGGTGGTTATTAATGGTACACACTCAGATTGGGTCACTGTCACTAGTGGAGTACCTCAGGGGTCAGTACTGAGCCCTATCCTCTTCAATATATTTATTAATGATCTTGTAGAAGGCTTGCACAGTAAAATATCAATTTTTGAAGATGACACTAAACTGTGTAAAGTAATTGACACAGAAGAGGACAGGATACTGCTACAAATGGATCTGGATAGATTGGAGGCTTGGGCAGAGAAGTGGCAGATTAGGTTTAACACTGACAAATGTAAGGTTATGCACATGGGAAGGAATAATGCAAGTCACCCGTACATACTAAATGGTAAAACACTGGGTAACACTGACATGGAAAAAGGCCTAGGAATTTTAGTGAACAGCAAACTAAGCTGTAAAAACCAGTGTCAGGCAGCTGCTGCCAAGGCCAATAAGATAATGGGTTGCATCAAAAGGGGCATAGATGCCTGTGATGAGAACATAGTCCTACCACTTTACAAATCGCTAGTCAGACCACACATGGAGTACTGTGTACAGTTCTGGGCTCCTGTGAACAAGGCAGACATAGCAGAGCTGGAGAGGGTACAGAGGAGGGCAACTAAAGTAATAACTGGAATGGGGCAACTACAGTACCCTGAAAGATTATCAAAATTAGGGTTATTCACTTTAGAAAAAAGCCGACTGAGGGGAGATCTAATTACTATGTATAAATATATCAGGCGTCAGTACAGAGATCTATCCCATGGTCTATTTATCCCTAGGACTGTGACTGTGACAAGGGGACATCCTCTGCGTCTGGAGGAAAGAAGGTTTGTACACAAACATAGAAAAGGATTCTTTACAGTAAGAGCAGTGAGACTATGGAATTCTCTGCCTGAGGAGGTGGTGATGGTGAGTACAATAAAGGAATTCAAGAGGGGCCTGGACGTATTTCTGGAGCTTAATAATATTACAGGCTATAGCTACTAGAGAGGGGTCGTTGATCCAGGGAGTTATCTGATTGCCTGAATGGAGTCGGGAAGGAATTTTTTATTCCCCTAAAGTGGGGAAAATTGGCTTCTACCTAACAGTTTTTTTTTGTCTTCCTCTGGATCAACTTGCAGGATGACAGGCCGAACTGGATGGACAAATGTATTTTTTTCGGCCTTATGTACTATGTTGCTATGTCTTTTGACATGATGATCGTTAAGAATTCGCAAGAAAACAATGCCAGCCAAGCAAAGGTTTCCCACACAGTTCTGAACGATACCACAATAAAATGGTGCCTGAATTATCACATGTCCTCTGTTTTAATACATGATATTTTTTTTTAGTACCCTAGCAACATATATTCCTCCTGTTTTTTTGGGGGGGGGAAAACGGAACGGATGCGGATGTACAATTGGTAAAAACTGAAGGTTTTTGCAGAAACACGGAACGAAAATTTGGAAAAGAAAAATGCTGATGTGTGCATGGACCCTAAGTCTGAGCAGTGCGGTCCTATAGGAGTTTCCTCAATGCAAATGTACTGGAAAATTGTCAGTTAACCTGCTTTGTACATTACACATACAGTATAAAATGACTTTATAGCTGCAGACCTGATTCTTGTTATCCTAGTTTGTACAAGTTGCGTAATTACATTTGTCCACTAGATGGCAGAATAAGTCTTTAATGTGTTCATGATGTGCAGTTTTCAGGAGAGATCATTTGTCATAGAAAACCTAAAAAAAAAATTTTTGGAACGACCTCGGCTAATTCAGTGGAGCAAAAGCTTAATTTTCTATACAATGAATTGTTGCATACCTCCCAACCGTCCCGAATCCAGCGAGAGAGTCCCGGATTTTAGTGGCGGTCCTGCTCTCAGCTGATTGTAATGGTGAAGCAGGGGGCCATCTGCTCCGCACTTCACCATTTAGCTCCCCAGCAGCCAGGCCCATTTTTGCCATGGGGGTCTGAGGTCTGAAATGGGGGGGTCTGTAAGTCTAATGGGGGTCTGTAAGTCTAATGGGTGTCTGATATAGGGGCCTGGAGATCTAATGGGGGCCTGATATGAGGGTCTGGAGGTCTAATGGAAGTCTGATATGGGGGTCTGGAAGTCTAGTGGGGGTCTGTAAGTCTAATAGGGGTGTGATATAGGGGTCTGAAGGTCTAATATTGGGGGTCTGTAAGTCTAATGGGTGTCTGATATGGGGGCCTGGAGATCTAATGGGGGCCTGATATAGGGGTCTGGAGGTCTAATGGGAGTCTGATATGGGGGTCTGGAGGTCTAATGGGGGTCTGGAAGTCTAATAGGGGTGTGATATAGGGGTCTGAAGGTCTAATATTGGGGTCTAGAGGTCTGGTCTGAGGTCTGATGATGGGTGTCTAAGTCTAATGGGGGTCTGGGAGTCTAATGGGGGTCTAATTGGGGGTCTGTAAGTCTAATGGGTGTCTGATATGGGGGCCTGGAGATCTAATGGGGGCCTGATATAGGGGTCCCGGAGGTCTAATGGGAGTCTGATATGGGGGTCTGGAAGTCTAATCGGGGTGTGATATAGGGGTCTGAAGGTCTAATATTGGGGTCTAGAGGTCTGGTCTGAGGTCTGATATGGGTGTCTGGAAGTCTAATGGGTGTCTGGAAGTCTAATGGGGGTCTGGAGGTCTGGAAGTCTAATGGGGGTCTGAAATAAGGGTTTGGAAGTCTAATGGGGGTCTGGTCTGAGGACTGATATGGGGGTCTAATGGGGGTATGGAAGTCTAATAGAGGTCTGATATGGGGGTCTGGAGGATTGATTTGAAGGTCTGGTCTGAGGTCTGATAAGGGGGTCTGAGAAGTCTGATGGGGGGTCTGGTCTGAGGTCTGATATGGGGAAGGGGGTCTGGATGTCTAATGGGGGTCTTATCTGAGGTCTGATATTGGGGGGGGCTGACATGGAGGTCTAAATTGGTGTCTGATCTGAGGTCTGATACATGTGGGGTTTGGTCTGAGATGAGGGTTTCTGACATGGAGGTGTAATGGGGGTCTGATCTGAGGTCTGATATGGGGTCTGACATAGAGGTCTAAAGAAGTCTGGTCTGAGTTGGGGGGGTTACCTGAGGTTTGATATGGGGATCTGATCTGAAAGGTAAGGGGGTATTTTTTGTACTGGCACACAATCTGTGTGGTACCAGTATTTTCAGGGTATCTGTTTCTGCAGGATAGTATTGGGGGGCACAGCAGACACAGTATTGGGGGTGGTAGGATGGGGTGTTGAAAAGGTGGAAGGATGATTGAAAAGTAGGAAACTAAGATGTCTGTTTGTCAAACTCTGCAGAGACGAGACACAGCTGAAAGAAATCATCATGTCTGGTCTGAATGGAGAAGTTGAGGAAAGAGAATATCTCCATCAGAGAAGAGACGCAACTGGATGTAAGAGGTACATATGTGGCGCTTTATGACCCTGTATGTTCTGTAGCGATCTATGTAATGTTTTCCAAGTATGTCTTTAAAGGGGTTGTCCGCTTCTTTTTTTTTATTCGTACGAGCGCTGCCTTCTTTGCTCTGTTTACCACTGCAAATGCTGCAGTGAACAGGTGAACAAAGCAGAGAAAGAAGTGCTCATATGAGAGCTGCCTTCTCTTCAAACAGCTGATTGACACCCCAGCCCCAAGCTGAACTTTTGCACCATTGCCCATGAACCTTTAGCTATGACCCTGCTTGTGAGTGCCTCCTCCACTGTCTGCTTCCAGGCGAGGCGGTCTGCACTCTGCAGGCTAGTTACTTCCACTGGCTCTGATCTTCTGTCCTCCAGTCCAAAGTGCTGACTGTATCAGCTTAGCTGTGCTGTGTGTGATCGAAATCCATTCTCAGCTTAGCTGCGCTGATACAGTAAGCAGAGCCAGACGTGCTTGAAAAAAATGTGTAAAATGGTGAAACTAAAACATGGATTATTTTTCTTCAAAAATGCTTTTAATGTGTAAAACTGAAATAAATGTAAGAAAAGTAGACATATTAGGTAGGTATCACCGTGTCCGTAATCATCTGCTTTATAAAACTATAACATGATCTATTCCCTCAGGTGAACACTGTAAAAAAAAAAAAACTATGCCAAAAATTAAATTTTTTGTCACCTTCATCACAAAAAGTGCAATTCCAAGCGATCAAAAATTCACACACACCCCAAAATGGTACCAATGAAACCGTCATCTCTTCCCGCCAAAAATTTGACCCTACCTAAGACAATCGCCCCAAACGATAAAAAAAATATGGCTTTCAGAATATGGAGACACTAAAACATGATTTTTTTTCTTCAAAAATGCTTTTATAGTGTAAAACTGAAATAAATTTAAAAGAAGTAGTCATATTAGATATCGCCGTGTCCGTAAAAACCTGCTCTATAATAATAATATCACATGATCTACCCTCTCAGTTGAACGCTGTTAAAAAAATAAATAAAAAAAACTGTGCCAAAATAGCCATTTTTGGGTCACCTTGCCCCAAAAAGATCAAAAAATCATATGCACCCAAAAATGCTACCAATAAAAATGTCAGCTCTTCCTGAAAAAAAAGAGCCCCTACACAAGATGATCGGCAGAAAAATAAAAGAAATGTAGCTTTTAGAAAATGAAGTCACAAAAACGTTATTTTTGTTTTAAAAAATGCTTTATTATGTAAAACTGAAATAACAAAAAAAATACACATATTGGCTATTGTCGCGTCCCTATCAACCTGCTCTAAAAAATCAACTAGTGTTGATCGCGAATATTCTAATCGCAAATATCGGCACTTCGAGAATTAGCGAAGATGTAGAATATTCTAGATTTTCAGTAACCTCCCTTCTTGTTTGTCAATGAGAAGACTGCAATATCTTTGTCAGAGCTTAATAACATCCCTAGCAACCAATAGGAAAGTTGCATACCCCTTACTATATAAGCAGGCTCGGACTGGCCCACCGGGGAGCCGGTGAAATCCCCGGTGGGCCCCTTGCTTGCAAGCTAATATTTATAATCAGGCAGCCTGGGGGTGCAGACAGAGATGTGTCCGACTCCTGAGGGGGCGCCAGGGCGGGTGACAGTCCTCCCTCTGCATGGACTCCAGACTCGCAAGGCAGATCAGGGCACAGACGGTGATCAGCTGTTTTGAACTACAGGACAGCTCAGCGCTTGCTGGATAGACTGTGGGCAGCACTGCTGCCAGCCCTGTGGTCCCGCACACAGCAGCCTAGAAGAAAGCTCCTCCTCCCAGCCTGTTCCCGGTCAGAGGAGCCGACACTGCTGTAAGAATTACTACTAGTTAGAGCCTCCCTTCCACCTCCCATCTCTTATTCCTTGGCTAGCTGTGGTGCCTGTTAACCCTTACCCTCTTACCCAGCAGCCAGACATTCCCAGGGCTGGTGTAAATGATGCAGCTGTGTAGTCAGGGCCGAGGTCGGGGGGGGGGGGGGGGGGGGGGGGGTTGTCAGGCCATGCAGTGCTTACAGCTACAGTACAGGGGGCTCAGTCCTGCCTTGTACCCACCGCTCTAGCTGCAGGACTCCCCTTCCACTGCATGATGGAGCCCCAGGAATCCTGCATCAAAGTAAGTGCATATGTGTAGTATATTCACAAGTGCCACTGCCTGTCGCTGTAATAAACAGTGCAGCACTCACTACAGGGCCAGCAATGGGCATCAATGTGCAGCAAGTGGAGACATGATTTCTGAGATTATCTCACTGCTTGTCTTCTTGTATGGCTGGGGCAGCACATTGGGGCCCATCTTCTTCAACTGTGGGCCCCACCTCTTGACCTGTAAGTGTGTGCACTGATGACGCTGCGCACAGGAGCAGCCCTGCCGCCCACCCATATTCTGAGTGATTGTAGCGCGCAGCAGCAGGATTGTGATGACCAGACAGACACAGGAAGAGCCAAAGAAGAGAAGCACAAGGAGATGTTTCCAATAAAGCAAGCTGAGAAGTATGCCCAGGCCAGTCTCCTTCCAGCCTAAGGCCTCTTGCACACGACCGTGTGCTTCCCGTGGCCATATTGTGGACCGCAAACAGCGGGTCCGCAATACACGGGCACCAGTCCGTGTGCATTCCGCATCATGGATGCGGACCCATTCACTTCAATGGGTCCGCAATCACAGTGATGCAGAACGGAACCCTACGGAAGCACTACGGAGCACTTTTTGCAGAATGGACGGATGCGGACCCATTCAAATTAAATCGGTCCGGATCCGTCCTGGCCGCTGCACAAACTTTGTTCGTGCATTGGGGACCGCAAATTGCGGTCCCCAATGCATGGAATGGAACACATACGTTTGTGTGCAAGAGGCCTAATAGGTATTTAATGCTCTAAAAAAAAAAAAAGTCTGCATTTTTACTCACCTCCTCTCTGGAAACTACATTTCCCAGCACACCCTGTCAGTTTCAGACCTTCAGGACCTTCTGGGAGTTGTAGTTTTCTTACTACAAAATGCTGTACTCTTAGGGCCCGTACCCTGTACACATGACAAATTTTGATGCTCTCAAAATCCGCAATGTACTGTATACCGCAACAGAAACTGACGCAGTTTCTGTTCACTTTAGATGCTATGGATCCTCTTGTGTCTTAGCTCCTTGGAATACAGCCAAGCAGCAAGTGGACACCATGCAGACCTTCGCACTGCAAACTGCACTGCTGCCTCCCATTGAAGACAATGGGAAGCAGACACCACATTGCCACTGGACAGGGTTGCTAATCGTCCAGAATTTTCTGGACAGTCAGTAAAAATAGATGTTTTTTTTTCCTGTGTCTATGAAAAAAAATCGTTTTTTTTTTTTTAAGGCTTGTGGTACTTGACTAGATTATTTTGGTGATAATTATCATCACCTTACCGCTCACAGTAAATGCTGGTGATGAGGTTTATCAATATATTATCAATATATTACGGTATATACATGTATGACAACTGAAAGTCTATACAGTATGCAAAAAAATGAAAGGGGTTCTCCAGGCATCCTGAGAAATACACGCATTCTGTGGACCTGTGGAAGAAATTTGGTTTCATTACTACTCACCTGTCCTTTGCTCTGTCAATACTCGATCAAAACTAATAGCCCAAACAAAATACACATAGAGTATGATATAAAATATATCAAAATGTATTTATTGAAACATGATCACATAAAATGTATAAATATTAAAGGTGAAAAACAGTACGGGGATCAGTTGGAATAGTCTATAACAAATTTTGATATATTTTATATCATACTCTATGTGTATTTTGTTTGGGCTATTAGTTTTGATCGAGTATTGACAGAGCAAAGGACAGGTGAGTGAATAGTAATGAAACCAAATTTCTTCCACAGGTCCACAGAATGCGTGTATTTCTCAGGATGCCTGGAGAACCCCTTTAAAAATTGGTCTGAATTAGGGATGAGCGAATTGACTTCGGATGAAACATCTGAAGTCGATTCGCATAAAACTTTGTTCTAATACTGTACTGTACGGAGCAGGAGCCCAGTACAGTATTAGAATGTATTGGCTCCGATGAGCCGAAGATGTTGCTTTTGGAAGTCTCATGTAATAACTTCAGAAATTAATTTGTACTGTAAAAAAACATTTCCTGTTCGGTTTCAAAGTACCACTCATTGGAGCCAATACATTCTAATACTGTACGAAGCTCCTGCTCCGTACAGTATTAGAACGAAACACAGGCACAAGTAAAACACAAAGATCAAAAAGAAATTCCATTCCATCCAAAAAATAAAAAGGTTATAAAAATCAAACTGTATTTTATATATATCATGGTAACATGGTGCTAATGAGAGCTACACACTGTACATTACACTGGACAGTGCATGGCATAAAAAAGCTAAGAAAAGCGATGGATTTAATTTCTTTCCCATTCCTTTGTAAAAAAAAAAAAAAGAATGACGTTCAATTCACACAATAATGGAAAACGACCGCCATTTTCAGTACCATTGCAGACTATAGGGGCTATTCACTTGGTTGTTTTTTTTAGCTGCCATCAAAAAATATGACATGTCCTATTTTTTGTACATTTAGATATTTTGATAGCCAGACGGACCCCTTTGAAATCAATGGGCCAATTTTTAACTGCCGTTTTGACAGAAGTGTGCAAGTACATGAGTGAGTGGCACAGAAGGCAGGGAGTTAAAAAAAAGGGTCATATTTATTAAGACCGGTGTTTTAGACACTGCTCTTTAGGCCCCTTTCACACGAGCGAGAATTCCGCGCGGGTGCAATGCGTGATGCGAACACATTGCGCCCGCACGGAATCCGAACCCATTCATTTAAATGGGTCTGTGCACATGAGCGGTGGTTTTCACGCATCACTTTTGCGTTGTGTGAAAATTGCAGCATGTTCTATATTCTGCAATTTTCACGCAGCGCTTGCCTCATAGAAGTGAATGGGGCTGCGTGAAAATTGCATCACATCCGCAAGCAAGTGCGGATTCGATGAGATTTTCACGGATGGTTGCTAAGAGATGTTGTCTGTAAACATTCCGTTTTTTATCACACGTGCGCAAAAAAGCAGTAAATCACATTGCACTGCGCGATAAAAACTGAAGAACTAAATGCGATCGCAAACAAAACTGAATGGTTTTGTTTGCAAAATCACACAGTTTTCACTGAACGCATTCTGTTCTGCACGCTGTGTTGTGTGATAAAGTGCACATGTTCATGCACGTGAGGCCGAAAAATATACATGTAATGCGTATTTGTTTACAGTAGTGTTAGGGTGGGCCCCCAAAATTAATTCCACTGGTGGACCCTAGGCACCCCAGTCCGACACTGTATATAAGAACCTCCCCAGCAGCCATTTTATGCTTTTTTTTTTTTTTGCAGTTCTGAGAGAAAGAGAGCAGTGACATTGCTATGCTCTGTGCTTTCATCTGGATCCTATTCTTTATCAAATTACATTAGATAGTTAGTTAGCTCATATATATATATATATAATACAGATGGTTAGTGGGAGATAGTCAGTGTAGGTTAGATAGTGATATAGTGTAGCTGATGCAGGGTGTTATGTAGTGTGATAGGAATTACTATTTCTCTGCTGTCCATACATACATGCTACAGACATTGTGCTGTGATGTCACAACAATACTTAGTGTACCAATCAGTAATATCTACTCAGACCTGATAAAATGTGAAGTTGCATGTATTGCGCAAAAAAATGCGCATCATTAGTGCCGATTTGCGCAATCACGAAAATAATGACGAGATCACAAATTCTAGAATTCTTGAATTTATTGCGAATATTATGCGAAAAATTCACGAAATATCACGAAAACAAATATTGCCTATGCCGCTCATCACTAAAAGCAACACACAACAGCCATTTTTGGTTACCTTGCCTCACAAAAAGCGTAATCTCAAGCAATCAAAAATCATATGTACCCAAAAATAGTACCAACAAAACTGTCACCTCATCCCGTAGTTTACAAAATGGGGTCACTTTTTGGGAGTTTCTACTCTAGGGGTGATTAAGGGGGTCTTCAAATGTGACATGGCAACTTAAAATTATCCCAGTGAAATCTGCCCTCCAAAACCCATATGGCACTCCTTTCCCTCTACACCCTGCCATGTACCCATACAGCAGTTTATGACCACATATGGAGTGTTTCTGTAAACTGCAGAATCCGGGTAATAAATATTGAGTTTTCTTTGGCTGTTAAACCTTGCTGTGTTACAGGGAAAAATAGATTTAAATGGAAAATCTGCAAAAAAAGTGAAATTTTACCTCCATTTTCCTTTCATTCTTGTGGAACACCTAAAGGGTTAACAAAGTTAGTAAAATCAGTTTTGAATAACTTGAAGGGTGTAATTTCTAAAATGGGGTCATTTATGGGTGGTTTCTACTATGTAAGCCCCAGAAAGTGACTTCATAACTGAACTGGTCCTTAAAAAGTGGGTTTTGGAAATGTTCTTAAAAATTGTAAGAATTGCTTCTAAAATTCTATGGTCCTAAAAAAAAAAAAATAACATTTACAAAATTATGCCAACATGAAGTAGACATCTCGGAAATGTAAAGTAACAACTATTTCGTGAGGTATCACAATCTGCTTTAAAAGCAGAGACATTCAAATTTCAAAAATGGTGAATTTTTCCACATTTTCTGTAAATTTGGGAATATTTTATAAATAAAGGTGAAACATATTGACTCAAATTTACCACTAACATTAAGTACAATATGTCACGAGAAAACAGTCTCAGAATCGCTTATATAAGTAAAAGTGTTCCAGAGTTATTATCACATAAAGTGATACATGTCAGATTTGCAAAATGTGGTTTGGTCCTTATGGTGAAAACTGGCTTGGTCTTGAAGGGGAGATTTCACTCCTAGCAGAAAAGGCAAGTCTCCTGTAATAGACTTGCAACAGCTGATTGAAGATTTATGGTCTTCTGGAACTATTTATGGGGGCTTTATGCTGGTAGTAATGTTTTTTGGGGGCACATTGGGAGTTGTAGTTTTGCAACAGCTGGAGGGCCGCAGTTTGAGGATGCCTGCTATAGAGGGTGCAGAGAGTGACTTGTTACCTCCAAAAAACAACAACATTAAAACATACCAATATTAGAAATGGCACATGGTAGGTGGAGGGTCAGTTCCAGAAATTCAATTGGGCCCAGGAACTTCATATTAAGCTGATAGTAAGCATGAAAAGAGGCTTAGCAGTCAATAAATATTATATTATCGCAAAGGTATAGTATAAAATTCTGATCGGTGGAAATTCTACTCCTGGGAAGGGGACGCATCACTAGTGTAAGGAGAGGGAATTCTACATTTTCTAAAATAGCTATAACCATCTTCACAACCATTTTTGTTATTTTTTAAATGCATCTGAAATACAAAAAAATTAAGCTACTTTGTAAATACAGTAGTTTTGATTTAAAGTTGATTTTTGGTCTTCAGCTCCAGTGCAGGCCTGTGTGTACCCATGGTGTATACTCTCTCTTCTATCTCTCCTCTAACTTTTAGTCTGTTACCAAGAAGTAGGTGGCAGAAGGTGGTATGGCTTCAGGATCAGTCTACAAAAGTTTTTATTGTAGTCTGTAACCATAAGACACATAGGATGTATAGGAACTTCATTTTTATTTTTTTTAGATACATCAGGAAAAAAAAAATATGGATTGCAAAAACTTACAAACCCTTTAATTAGAACCAGAAAGAATTTGAGATCATTTTGAGACCATGCAACTTGACTGAAGGCCCAGCAGTGGACAGATGTTTTTTATTTCACAGATTTATGAACAACAGTAGCCTGATTTTCCTGTGTAATCTCATTTGTATTCTTATTATTTCTTATATTCCATTTGTTTTTTGTTTCGATTCCTTTCTTTTTGTTCTTCACTTGCTCATTGTAGACAGAAACTCTTTTAATGCAGTTTACAAGCCAAGATGAAAAGGAAGATGTTCAAAGATGGTGAGAGAATGTTAAGTGAAGCTTAGTGAGGATGAAAAACCTCCAGACTTACATCTCAAGATCAAATATTAGTATTGCCCAGATTAACCTTGCGGATTGCTGCTGTCAAGACGGGCTGCTTACTCCTCCTGTGATCTCAATCTGTGCTCTGTGTGTTTTGTAGACGACCTCTTGTTGCTCTTGTATAGTACAGAAGGTGCCATGGAGGGTGATACCATTTATTTGGTGTATGGGCAAAAAATATGGGGTACCCTCAAGGGTGCGTTATCAATCCAGCCAGAGGGAGTCCTTCAGCACTATTAACAATTATTGTAAATATCAACACCAAATAAGGAGAAAAAGGCAAAGCACGACTAACAATATATATATAAACTTTATTATGGTTCCCAAAAAGGGAAAATCCGATAAAATACAATGACGTACAATACAGTGGTGGGTAAGAGACACACAGGGTGGAAGAGGATCACAATATGGACAACATGTAAAAACAATTAATGAAAAGGTCAAAGGGATACTAAATAATTAATAAATACCCGAATGGAGAGTGTACTACAATGACCTAACCAAAGCCATGAACAAGATATTGGAGCCAAATACAGTACATAGGTTTTAAAGTGCAAAGTGCCAAAGATACAATCTACATGGACAATGGACAATAAAATGAACAGTATGAAAAAATAAAAAATTACATAAATACCAAAATAGTGATAGGGGCTTTTGGATCACTATTTTGGTATTTATGTAATTTTTTTATTTTTTCATACTGTTCATTTTATTGTCCATGTACATTGTATCTTTGGCACTTTGCACTTTAAAACCTATGTACTGTATTTGGCTCCAATATCTTGTTCATGGCTTTGGTTAGGTCATTGTAGTACACTCTCCATTCGGGTATTTATTAATTATTTAGTATCCCTTTGACCTTTCCATTAATTGTTTTTACATCTTGTCCATATTGTGATCCTCTTCCACCCTGTGTGTCTCTTACCCACCACTGTATTGTCCGTCATTGTATTTTATCGGATTTTCCCTTTTTGGGAACCATAATAAAGTTTATATATATTGTTAGTCGTGCTTTGCCTTTTTCTCCTTTTTTGGTGTTGATACTTGGTGTACAGGCCTAGTATGCATACTCACTTCGTGAGTTATCTATTATTGGTGTTTATGTATTGATTATTGTAAATAGTAGCAACAAAGGTACATTTACTAAAAACTAGAATTTTTATACACCAGTCTAAGGGCTCTTTCACACCTGCGTTCTTGTCTTCCGGCATAGAGTTCCGTCGTCGGGGCTCTATGCCGGAAGAATCCTGATCAGGATTATCCTAATGCATTCTGAATGGAGAGAAATCCGTTCAGGATGCATCAGGATGTCTTCAGTTCCGGAACGGAACGTTTTTTGGCCGGAGAAAATACCGCAGCATGCTGCGCTTTTTGCTCCGGCCAAAAATCCGTAACACTTGCCGCAAGGCCGGATCCGGAATTAATGCCCATTGAAAGGCATTGATCCGGATCCGGCCTTAAGCTAAACGTCGTTTCGGCGCATTGCCGGAGCCGACATTTAGCTTTTTCAGAGTGGTTACCATGGCTGCCGGGACGCTAAAGTCCCGTTTGCCATGGTAAAGTGTAGCGGGGAGCGGGGGAGCAGCATACTTACCGTCCGTGCGGCTCCCCGGGCGCTCCAGAGTGACGTCAGGGCGCCCCAAGCGCATGGATCATGTGATCGCATTGGACACTTCATCCATGCGCATGGGGCGCTCTGACGTCACTCTGGAGCGCCCCGGGAGCCGCACGGACTGTAAGTATACCGCTCCCCGCTCCTACTATGGCAACCAGGACTTTAATAGCGTCCTGGGTGCCATAGTAACACTGAACGCATTTGGAAGACGGTTCCGTCTTCAAATGCTTTCAGTACACTTGCGTTTTTCCGGATCCGGCGTGTAATTCCGGCAAGTGGAGTACACGCCGGATCCGGACAACGCAAGTGTGAAAGAGGCCTTAATGGAGTTTTCCGGGATTTTTATACTGATCGTGAGGAACCCCACTGATCAGCTGTTTGAGAAGGCACTAACTTTCCTGTGAACGCCGCGGCCTTCTCTGTGCTTACTAAGCACAGTGCCGTACATTATATAGAGGCTGTGCTTGGTATCGCACTCAACCCTATTGAAGTGAATTGGACTGAGAGCGATACCAAGCACAGCCTCTATACAATGTAAGGCACTGTGCTTGGTAAACACAGAGAAGGATGTTGTGCTCACAGGAAAGTCAGTGCCTTCTCAAACAGCTAATCTGTGAGGGTCCTGGGTGTCGGAATCTCAGCGAATACTAATGGCCTATCATGAGCACAAGTCATCAGTATTAATAAAAGATCTGTTGGAGTAAGAGGTGCCAAATTTATTAGGAGTATGGGCGCAACATGATGAAATCTATTACAGCTATAACACTAGCATAGATTTTAGTTACAATTTACACCAGTTTTCTGGTGTAAACTATGGTAAATGTGTCGGGAAAGGAGGCCTGCCCCTTCCGCTAAGTCCCACTCAAAAGTGCAGTTAGCAGTGGAAAATCATAAAAAGTCTAAATTTTGGTGCAAAATTCCTCTTGTGCAAAAATGTGTAACTTTTGTACGGTAACTGGCTTTGTTAACTTACCACCAATGTTTTCTCCTGAACAGTTCAGATGGGGGTTTGTGTGTGCATGCAACCACCCAGTTTGCTTATAAGTAATTTTGACAACATATATGTGAATTCCGTATAAAACATAATCAGAAATGTTGTCAAGCACTGGAAATAATTATCCAAATGTAATTTTGTATGGTGTCATAATATGTAAATTCACATCCTATAAAGAAATATTGTCCTTCTTTAGTTTTCAAAATGCATACAAAAGCAGTTTATCTTTTTAGCTGAAATTTATTTTAATGGACATTGGTCTTTTTCCAAATAAATATAATTTCATGCTCTCGGAATTTGTTTTATTTTTACATGTGAAATTTCAGATTTTCCCTTTCATTTGTCTCATTCAGTCCCAGTTTACAGAACATATAGAAATCTTTTTTTTCTTCTTAAAAATGGATGAAAAACACAGTGGATAATCACTTCTCCATCTACTGAACGTCCATCTTCAGCCTGATATCGCACCCAACCCTTGATTCTAAAGCATTGTACAATATTTACAGACGACGTCAATTAGTCAAATACTTCAGACAATATATTAGGACTGAACTGGATGTTAACAAATCTTCTATACAATAATTCATTAAGTTATCATGCTAAATTTATTTCATTTTTAATATATTCATTATAAATAGACTTTATGGTAGGCAGTTATTTGTAATCTATTGGAGAGTCAACCAAAAGTGGTAAAAGCATGTACAGAATCGGCTCTACCTTTGAATAGTGCCAGTTTAGCATTGGGTACACATAACAAGGGTCTATAAGGTTAATGGGCAAATATAGGATCACTTTAACATGGGTATCTCTAGTTTTGCCTGGTAAATGGCATCTCAATGATATTTTATGTAGTTTATATAGTCAGGTTTGACCATATAGAACTGGAGAACCCATTTTGCCCAAAAACATCAACAATGTAAACCTGGCCATACTGGTCAAAGCTATAGAAAAGCTTGATATTCCAAAAAGACGTAGACTTGAAACATCATTAGACCTTAAACAATGTACCAAAAACTTACATTGCATTGTCAGGCTATCTACATCTACCAGTCATCAATGTCTTAGTGGAAACTGGCATGCTGATCTACATTAACAACGCCCTATTCAATTTAAAATAGGAACCAAAAATTATTTTATTAACATCAGACATTGTCGCACAAACTTTTTTTTTTTTTTTTACCTTTTTGTACATTTATTTTTGTCATGCAAATTGATTGTGAAACAAGTGTCTCAGAAGATGTGGCACATAACAAATGTGTGTGTGTGATCGCTGCATATACTAAAGAATTGTTTGACACATACAAGAAAACATACATGTTAGGACATTTTTTTTCTGTCTAAGATGCCATTCTACAAAAACTGATAATGAGATAAATGAAGATAAGTAAGTGATAATTATGATCCTTTTGGCTTTCTGTACCCAAACACTGAGACACACTGGTGTCTCTACAATGCTGTAGAAAGAAATGACCTTATATTCCAAAAACAGAGAAAAAAAGTTGCACCATTTTTACTATGTCATGTATGAACTAATGCCTACAATCAATTTCACATATTCACAGTGAAACAGAAGTTTTGTGTTCTCTATTTGGTACTTCACAAATGGGCTTAAATGATCAAACTGTGGATTTCTTGGCAAAATGATAAGACAATAACACCATGCAAATCTGAGTTTGCTTAATTTGTTAAAAAAAACTAATGACATGCCAATTTTCTGAAATATTTTTTTAAAATATTTCTTTAACAACACCTGTTTTTACTACCTTCTCCTTCCTGGGCAACCTGAATAAAAGGAGATTGTTTCAGACTTGCATCAGGAAATATAAAGTCACTTTGTGGACATATTACTGACAACCTTTTGAGAAATGAAAGATAAGAAAAGTCTTTGTTTCTTAACCTATAGGGTCACCCCAATTTTTACAAATTTAATTTAATTTTTTTTTTAGAAATCTTTAAAAAGTCATGTACCCTTAAAAATCTTCCAGCTCTATTCCATTGGACTGTGCCATCATAATTACAGGTAATTATTTATGCAATAGTCCCATCTTCATGTATCAAGACAGTTCTATATAACTCCTTTCCCAGTAATGCACATAAGACGAGAGTTGCGTAAAGCTGAGAAACTCAAAAATATCACTAGAATGACATCTCTGAACATCACATTTGCATTTTTAGCATCTTTCATAGTAGGCTTTCTTGCTACATAGCATCCATTGCACGTTGATATGTCGAAGCCATCATGATTTCCTTTGGAAAATTGTAGAGTAATCCTCTTTTTTTAATTAAATGTCTATTTTTTAACAAAAATAAGATTTTTTTTTTATATTTTTTTCCAGCTTAGGAAGATTCAGAATTTTTGCCTTAAGCCATCCGAAAAATAGGAAATCCAGCAAAATGAAAAGCCTTTTATCTT
Organism: Bufo bufo; assembly: GCF_905171765.1. Classification (NCBI taxonomy): domain Eukaryota; kingdom Metazoa; phylum Chordata; class Amphibia; order Anura; family Bufonidae; genus Bufo; species Bufo bufo. The sequence goes on from NC_053389.1 coordinate 273,298,974, forward strand.
CTTATAAGCCTTAGCGAATAAACAATGTACACTGTCCACCCTGGCAGCCGCTGACTCTATACTATAGACCCTTTGGAAGAGGATAGATGGATAGACTGTATCCGAGTCGCCAACGTCCTTTGTAAGTCACCCAGAACATCCTGGCCCGAGGTCTCACAGTTCTTATCATACAATAGTTGTTTAAAGGCTTCATTTTCGATGAGGAGCATCATATTTTTCAAGAAATAGCCTTCACAGTAAGACGATAATTCAGGGACACCAAGAAACTGCAGACACAGAGATATAACAGGTTAGAAGACAGAGTCAGATTAGTCACAAAATCGTATTTTTTTTCATTACCACAAGTACTTACATACTGCCTGTGTATCGCTTAATATATAAGGTAATGTATATACCTAGATATGTATACAAAAAAAGGGGGCAAAATACATAATGTCCTTATGGGATTAAAAAATAATGAATACAAAATAGTGTGTAAAAAAAATGTAGGTTTCTTATACATCTTTTATTGCTATACGGTTGCCAAGTATATGTATAGCATTATTTATAGTGATCGATGAATGGATGAAAAAAGAAATGGGAAAAATTACCTTTATTCTATATTTCCCTCAAAATGGAAATTAATATAAATTCATCACTGTACTAGAAAATGGTGCCACATTAAAGTACAACTACAAAAAACAGGTCATACACAGCTAAATCAGCATAAAAATGACCACTGAATCCAAAGAGCCAAAAATAAATTAAAAATAATCAAATAAAAGTTATTTGGATCCCACCATTTGAGTTTTCCCGCTGCACTACAGTAATACACTCCTATGATCTATACGAGTGTATAACTGTAGTGCAGCGGCGGCATGAAGCGCACAGCGTCATAGCAACCAATGACGCCGTGCGCTCCTGCTGTCAGCAGGATGCCAGGCCGGGATACCACGGACCGCTCACGTCCATGTTCCACGGCCGTGTGCATTCGTGATATATATTAGACCACTGTGAAACCCACCAATCACAGGATTCTAGTTTATAAAACTTATTTTTTAAAATTTAATAGGGTCCCTCTATTCAGGCTTTTTATCTCTAAACAGACAGGCTACAAAGAGTGGCATGTCCATGCATTACAAGAACAGCCAATTCATTTGATAGGAATGGTGTGATACTTCATTTCTCCCGTGGGGGCACTGCAGGAGAAATGAACACTTGCTGTTGGGTTCCCTGCAGATTATACATAATAGCTGGTCTAAGCAGTAGGATTTCCCTGTAGTCCACTTATTACTGACAGAACCTCCTAACAAAAAATCATCCAAAGTGTACTATCTCTTTAAAATGTCTGAAGTTTTAGAAATATATTGAACCAAAGCCCCTCACAGCAGATATAAAACCTGTTTATCTATTATTTGCATGGCTGGTTTGGGAAATAAGCAGCCGCTATATGAGCATTGCCTGTTTTATCAGAATAATCATGATGTGTTTTTACAGAAACTACAGATTACTGCATTGATGTAAAATTTCACTAAAACTTGTGCTGTCATTCTACTGTCTGAAAAACATGAATTCTTAAAGAGCAAGTTTACATTTGAAAGTACTATGTAATCTGGAGTGCCCCTAACAGTTATATATCTGTCAATGCTGAAGTCCTCTAGAAAAACAGTAGTCTGGAACGTTCCCTGTAACAGCAAACTAGCCATGTCTTCTGCAGTGTCCTCTATCACAGTAGTTTGGTTTTGTAGTCTGGACCGCCCCCTATAACTGCAGTCTAGCTGTGTAGTCTGGACCGCCTCCTATAACAGCATTTTGATTGTGTAGTCTGGACCTCCCCTTAAAGAGTGGTCTCTCAGTCTACAGTGCTCCCTTTAACAACAGTTTGGCTGTGAATCTGTGGTGCCTGATACAACAGCAGTCTGATTCTGTAATCTAGTGTGTTCCCTATAACAGTAGTCTGTAGTGCCTGCTATAACAGTAGTGTACCGTGTAGTTTTGGTTGTATAGTCTGAACACCAACTATAACAGCATTCTAGCTGTGTAGTCTAGAGCACCCCCTATACCAGTAGTATGGTTATATAGTCTGAGTAGCCTCTATAACAGCATTCTGGCTGAGTAGTCTGGAGCATACCTATATAAAAGTAGGTTGGTTGTATATTATGAGCACCCCATCTAACAGCATTCTGGCTGAGTAATCTGGAGCACCTCCTAGAACAGTAGTTTGGTTGTATAGTCTGAACACCTACTATAACAGATGCCTGGCTGAGTAGTCTGGAGCTCCATCTATAACAGTAGTTTGGTTGTATAGTGTGAGCACCCTCTATAACAGCATTCTGGCTGTATAGTCTGAAGCATACCTATAACAGTAGGAGGGTTGTATAGTCTGACTACCCCCTATAACAGCATTCTGTCTGAGTAGTCTGGAGTGCCCCCTAAAACAGCATTCTGGCTGTGTAGTCTGGAGTGCCCCCTATAAAAGCATTCTGGCTGTGTAGTCTGGAGCATACCTATAACAGTAGGATGGTTGTATAGTCTGACAACCCCCTTATAACAGCATTCTGGCTGTGTAGACTGAAGCATACCTATAACAGTAGGATGGTTGTATAGTCTGACTACCCCCTATAACAGAATTCTGGCTGAGTAGTCTGGAGCATACCTATAGCAGTAGGGTGGTTGTATAGTCTGACTACCCCCTATAACACAATTCTGGCTGAGTAGTCTGGAGCATACCTATAACACTAGAATGGTTGTATAGTCTGACAACCCCCCTATAACAGCATTCTGGCTGAGTAGTCTGTAGCATACCTTTAACAGTAGGATGGTTGTATAGTCTGAGGACTCCCCTATAACACAATTCTGGCTGAGTAGTCTGGAGTGCCCCCTATAACAGCAGTCTGGCTGTGTAGTCTGGACCACCCCCATAACAATAGGTTGGTTGTATAGTCTGAGCGCCACCTATAACAGCAGCTTGCTGATCAAAATGCCATAACTTTAGAAGATGTGAAATGAAAGGGGTTCTACAGTTTGTTTTAACTAATGATCTATCCTCTGGATAGATCATCAGCATCTGATCGGCGGGGGTCCGACACCCAGGACCCCCGCTGATCAGCTATTTGAGAAGGCAGCGGCGCTCCAGAAGCTTCTCACTGCGCTGATCAGATGCTGATGATCTATCCAGAGGATAGATCATCAGTTAAAACAAACTGCAGAACCCCTTTAATTTTCTGCCGGCCTCCTATTTATTCAATGTTAGTATCAGCCGGATCTTCCTTCCTTTCTTTTTCAGCATTGTATTATCAATGTGCTCCTTGTAATATTATACGAGTACCTTGGCATGGTTATAAATATCCACACAGTTTTCTGTGTTAATGCTTTTTGCACAGATAATTTCACAGTGGCGTTGCAGAGCTTCCAGGTGAAAAAACTTGCTGGCAGACAGCAGCTGCGAGAGAGACAAAGGGGTGGAGAGGATAATGAATTCATGATGGGAGAGGTAGAATAGCAGCATAACTAATCTCATGCAACAGAACTGAGACTAAACACTAGAAATATGCTGTCAATATCGGATTATCAATCATTAGCAAATTGGCATTGCAGTAAAGTGTCTGTCTTATCGTTAGCTGCAACTAAATGGTTTCTAAACATCTGCGGCTGGTTAAGCCTGAAGATCTCATTTATTGAAGACTTCCACAATGCGCATCTTACCTCCATGATTTCATTATTTTTAATGAGGAGTGATTCTGTGCCGCCACAGTATAGGTACTGCATGACCAGCTAAAGAGAGAGAAACAGATACATAGTAACAAAGGCACAGCTTAAGTAGGCATCATAGTCATTAGACTGTAGCTGAAGACTGAAAGGTGTACGAGAGAGATCTATCATCATTTTCTAGGTCCCTCCTTCATGTCAAGACATGATTTGACACTAGAATGGTTGTCCGGGATTAGAAAATAGGATCTATTCTGTTCACCAGAACAGTGCCACTCTTGTGCGTGGGTTCTGTCCGGTACTGCAGCTCAGCCTTATTTTAAAGGAGGTTATGCTGTGGTTTTGGATAGATTTATATAGCTTCCATTGAGTTCAATGTTAGGCTACATTCACACTAGCGTTAATATTTTCCGGTATTGAGATCCGTCATAGGGTCTCAATACCGGGGGGGGAAAAAAAGGCTTCCGTTTTGTCTCCATTCATTGTCAATGGGGACAAAACGTAACTGAACATGTCCGAGGTGAACTGCAACAAAGATATAAAGTCTCTCCTCACCAGAATAATTTTCCTGGCCCAATTGAATGTGGTTCTCTTGTAATTCCCCAAATTTAAAGATGTGGGTAAACTTAGTGAATAAAGTTAAAAGATACGAAAATATCTTATATAAGCAAAGAAATAGTGAACAAGAATGGAAGAAGATATGGTTGGTATGGAAAACTTAGGGACTAGTTTGGGGCCTATATTACTCCTCTTTCTGTTCTCCTGTTTGAGATGCATATGCTGGATCCCCCCCGTCTTATGGCCTCTTTTCTAGTTTTCTAGAGACACATTGCAAAATAATGGTAGGGAAGGTTGGGTTGGGATGGGTGGATCAAGGGATTAAATTGACTAATATGGTTGTACTTTTTATATTGTTACTTTTGTTACAGAAAATAAAAATTTGAAAAAATAAAATAAAAAAGAACGGAATGCTCCAAAATGCATTCCGTTCCGTTCTCATATCAGCGAGCAAATCGCAGCATGCTGCGGTTTGCTTTCTGTCCTGGGATGCGGAGCAAAACGGATCCGTCATGACCCACAATGCAAGTCAACCGGGACAGATCAGTTTTCTCTGACACAATCTGAACCAATAGAAAACGGATCCGTCCCCCATTGACTTTCAATGGAGTACATGACGGATCCGTCTTGGCCATGTTAAAGATAATACAACCAGATCTGTTCATAACGGATGCAGATGGTTGTATTATCAGTAACGGAAGCGTTTTTTGCTGAACCCTGCCAGATCCAGCAAAAACGCTAGTGTGAAAGCAGCCTTAGGTGTACAAATACATACTGTATGCACTTATCCCCCTCTAGTGGTAGCAGCATGCAGCCAGAATGATAAAACTTGTCAAGTCATATATAATATGAAATACATCAGCACAGAATGGAACATTTGGTGGAGCTCTCGTTTGGGTCAGGGCCCATTTCTACCCAGAGACCAAGTAGGTATAAACCTATAAAATAGTGGAGCGTGGGGCTATCTGGACTCAAACTTTTCTGGGTGATTTACTTTCCTGTGGTCTCTCTATATGTTTGAATAGACTGATAAATTTGATTCTGTGAGGACGGTTTTATTAATCCTGGTCTACAATGGGGATATTGCATAATACATAATTGATGCCAACTGCTCAGACTATGTGGCTTTATTAATATGATGTGCATAATTCATAAACCATTGTAACCTGATATGTTAAATTATATTAAAGTAAATCTTACATTAAAATGTCAAAATGTTCTTAAAATTCTACCAAATATAAAGCAATCCAATGTACGGCAGGTAATGTACTCATACTGAGAATGGTGCGGACCCCCAGGCGCTAAAGCTCATGAGTCATTTTCCAACAGCTTGGTTTGGAGTGTTGTAACTGACTAAGGAACTGTGGACCCTCGGCCACCTCCCTAATGCTAAAATGGCCACCTCTGCTCATGCTGTATACTTTATCCTTACATGAAAAGGGAGTAGACCTGTGGTAATATAGATATAGCTGCAGGTCTACTCTTAGTGGTGTATTTGACTATGACACTGCTGTAGATCACAAGGTGAAAGAAGACACTGAACTTCTATGCTGGTTACCTACAGCCGCCACTAGGGGGAGCTGAATGTATACGGATTGACAAAGCTGCCAATAAGTTCAATAGGGGCTATAGAAATCCTTTCCAGTGAGCCCTCCTCCCTTTCTATAGGTAGATGTGAATTTAGATTTAATTGCCATAGAGTGCTCCCCCTCCAGGTATGAAGTCTATTTGAGTAGACCCCAGCCTGTATATATAATTATGACATTTTTTACCACATATATACACATACCTGAAAGATGTGATATTTCACATAATTGATTTCAATGCAGCTGTTTTCTGTAGTCGACTTGTTTGTAAGAAGAGCTTTAAACCTTCAAAAAACAAAAAAACAACAACTCATAGTTATGTAAGTAGAAACGGTGAACTCGCAAAGTAGGTAAGGGCGGCAGACATTGCATAATCAGCGGATTATCCCACATTTAGAAGGGCTTGTCCCGGACTTAAATATTGATGAGCTATCCTGAAGATCAGAGATCATTGGATCAAATTTCACTTTGGGTACTTCAATTCGCTCAACACTACTGAGGATAGGTCATCAATATCAGATTGGGCCGCAGCTCTCGCCTCTTCACAGTATACCAAGGACAATGCCTACAGCAGATGTGCTTGGTATTGCAGCTCTGTCCCTTTCACTTGAATTGGACTAATCTGCAGAAAGGCCATAGGACTGATGGGCGTGATGTCACAGCCCTAGCAAGAGGCTGTGGTGCTCACTGCCGGGAGTCGAACCACCACAAGCTGTTATTGATTACCTATCTGACAACAGGTCATCCATACTTGAATCCCAACAAGCCCTTTAACAGATGACTGTCAGTTTATTACATCTGTTGCATTAGTGTGTGAGATCAGTTTATTACATCTGTTGCATTAGTGTGCTACATCATATATTTATACTCTAGGCACATTCCAAGCTGTATTCAAAATGTGCCTGGCCTTCCTTCTACACAGAAGTTAAAGGACCTCACACCCTTTTGGTTCAGAGTCTGTACAGCACATACTCTGCGTTGTGCTTTGCAGGAGTTGTATACCAGGCGTATAACAGGTGCATGTAGGTACAAATGCATTTCACAATCATCAATTACCTTATATTAAATCACTACTAAAGTAATATTTAAAGGTAATCTGTCACCACCCTAGACCGTTTTTAACTGCTTGTATAGCCCTATAGCTCTGCTATATAGCCATTTGTAAATATACAGTACCTTTATGCCCAAATCAGTTTACTACCCCCCCAAAACATGATTGTATAAATAGGACTACTCTCACAACTGCGCTTTGCCTTTCCGGTATTGAGATTCATCATAGGGTCTCAATAGCGGCTGAAAACGCTTCCGTTTTGTCCCTATTCATTGTCAATGGGGACAAAACTGAACTGAACGGAGTGCAGCAGAATGCATTCCGTTCCGTTTGGTTGCGTCCCCATCGCGGACAGAATAACGCTGCAAGCAGCGTTTTTCTGTCCGTGATGTGGTGCGGAGCAAGACGGATCCGTCATCACACACAATGTAAGTCAGTAGTGGCGGATCCGTTTTCTCGAACACAACAGAATACGGATCGGTCTTCCGTTGACTTTCAATGGAGTTCATGACAGATCCGTCATGGCTATTTTAAAGATAATACAACCGGATCCGTCCTTAACGGATTCAGACGGTTGTATTATCATGACGGAAGCGTTTCTGCTGATCCATGATGGATCCAGCACAAACGCTGGTGTGAAAGTAGCCTATGCTAATCAGGTTGAAAAGAGCCCAAGGGGCTGTACTTATCTGTGCTGGAGCCCAGCTGCACCCGTCAAGAAGAGGAGGAGAGGAGTGGGGCTCACTGCTGATGGGCACGGCTGGGCTCCAACATGGACAAGTACAGCTCTGTCCCATTCAAATGACAGGGGCTTAGCTGCTTTCCAATGGACGGCGCTGTACTTGGGAAGCTGCTAGGAGGCCGCAGTGCTTGGTGACTGTGCTGGGGAGTGTAAGCAATTCTGTTCCTAGACCCCCTTCTCAGCCCTGGTGCTCTGTCATTTGTACCTTGGAGATGCTGTGAATAACAAAACTTTGTGTGCATAAAAAGGTCTTCCTTCCACAATAAAGGTGACATCCGACATTTCTTTGTTGTTGAGAAAATGAGGATCTACAAAGCGACAAAAAGGAAATTATTATTTGTAGCATAAAGAGATTTTACTTAGTTTTTACTTAAATTGGTTGTCCGGTATTAGCAAAAGTAGTCATTCATTTGTGTGGGAATGAGCTGCAATACCGGACAAAGCCTGTTCTAGGAACGAGATTTATCATTAGAAACAAAGAAGAATAGAGCTCATAGTACCAAAAATAGAAATTTTATTGAAGCATGATTAAAATAACAGAAATAGAAAAAGCTAATGCATGTGATGCCGTTAAACATGATAATAAGAGCGGAGGACAAAAAAGAGCGCCACCCCGGGAAGGAAAACACACGGATGAGAGAATACAATAATTTTATGTAACATGGGAGGAAAAAATTCTGGGTACAGTGCCCAACACATGCAATAAATAAATAATGGAACCAGTAGGTGCCAGGTGAGACAGTGGTCAACACATACACCCCCAATGGCATAAGGAATATGCAGACACAAATAAAGATGGAAGTATGTTGCATAAATAGACCAGGTGTATGTGAACAACAAGATCGTATAGCCAAGGGGGAGTAGCAGGAGACCGAAGCTCACCTATAACAAACCGTGTGCAAAGAGACCCAGGGTGGCGCTACCCCAACGCGCGTTTAGGCATGCCTTCGTCAGGGGGTAGCGCCATCACTGTGAATCAGGTATAAAAGGTCTCTCTCAGCCAATGAGAGTTGGTACTTACTCGTCCCCAGGTGCGTATGTCTGAGAAGCGCGCGAAAAATCCAGGCCGACCGCATCCACTCACCCCACGGCCGGCGACAAGTCACATGATCGGGTGGCTCCGGCGTGGGGACGCTCGGGCGAAAGGCGCCGGAGGCGGCACCCGGATGACGCGCGCACGCATCGCACAGGGGGAGGAGAGTCAGGGAACCAGCGTGAAACATAGGAGACAAAGTCATCCATAGAAAAAAGGGGCTACCTCTCACTTCAGAAACAGTAGCCATAACATATTTGTACATCGGTGCGGCATGACTTACTTTAAGATAATATACATATGGTTGGACAACTTTAGAAATAGTATACATAAGGTTGGACAACAGATACAAAAAGTGCATTTATATATATGTATGCATGTTATACATAAAGATACATACAAAGACATAGCCCAAAAACAACAAACATAATCATAATTAGACATGTGAAATAGTGGGTGGAAAACAGTGATTGTGTGATATGAATAAATAAATAAATGAATACTTGAAAATATGAGGGTAATCATACCAATAATATAAATGTTTAATTAAAAAGTAGTGCAGGCGAGTAAATATTGGAATCCATGATTGGTAACTTAAAAAATTAAAAAATAATAAAAATAATGAATGACAATAATATGCCTGATGGTGGAATTAATAAGGTGAAAGTGAGAAAAGTGAAGAGTAAAAAATAGAAAATATATATATATATATATAAATAAATAAATAATAGATATAATAATACATGATGGTAGAGAAATTCATGAAATATATAAATACATAAATATATAATACAAAACCGGATTAGAAAGACATTATATTATTGAAATTAAGATGCAAAGTAAATGCGGTGCGAATATACACAAGTATAGTGAAAAAACCAAGTATATGTAAGGCCGACGCAAAAATGTATAATAAAGCACACCGTGGAATAAATGTGTTAGTGTAGGGGTGTGAAGGAAGGGAAGGAGGGGAAAAATAAGAATAATGAATAAATAAATGAAAAAGAAAATAAATATGAAAAATTATGAAAATAATAATAAAAAAATAATAATAATATATATATATATATATATATATATATATATATATAGAATGAAAAAGAAGAAAAAGAATGAAAAAAGGGGGGGGGGAAATAAGGATAATAATAACATTTTTATTTTTTATTATTTTCATAATTTTTCATATTTATTTTCTTTTTCATTTATTTATTCATTATTCTTATTTTTCCCCTCCTTCCCTTCCTTCACACACCTACACCTACATCCCCTCTGTGTCGCCATCACGAAATGCCCGCCCCACCATCCTGCATTCTTATATTAATTCCAGTTTTCCCACAGACCTGACCACTTGCCCCCATCACTCCATCTGTTCTGATCGCTGCATGGCTGTGAGGAGGGGAACGGGGCAGATCATGGACTGGGAAAAATTGAAATTACAGTATAACATTACGTCTATGTCGTCCTGAATATGCAGTGGAAACAGCAGTTCCATGCGCCATCTGCACCCATATGCACCCTGATTTTTCTCACTACTCTTTATACGCGCTTCGCTACTAATGACTGTACAGGATATCGCTCTGCGCTCACGCGATTTTACTATGATCGCTAGCGCTGCTACATCTGTATACAAAATATATATATAGCACTGTAAATCTGATGGGCAGCAATATATAACTGAGCTAAGCAAGTTTTAGGTAAAAAAAAAAATATTTCCTCATTTCCCTGGTTCTCTTCTGGCCCTTTGTTTACCTGCAATAACAACAATCTCTGCCCCTCCCCCTGCTCTGCAAAGGGAGTGAATACAAGTGCTTCCCTGAGTGACATGTCTGCCTGCTGGGAGACTCAGCAGCATGTTGTATGTGTAGGACTACAAGTCCCAGCTATACAATGACATTGCTCATACACACAGGATCTTCTCCCTACCTGTTCTTGTGCAATGCTCTGCAGAACTTCTTTGTCAGCTTCTGTGCCCAGTATTTGCCTCCTCACTGCCTGCAGCTACTCAGTAAAGCCTTCAGCCCTGAGTCTGTGCTCATGAAGGGGTTAATCTTTCCTGAAGTATCCAGTGGGAGGGAGACACAGGGAGAGAGCAGCAGCTCAGCCAGTGTGGGTGGGTGGGGGGCGGGGCGTGGCCAGCACAGTGACATCTGGTGTACAGACACATATCTGCTCTCTCAGGCTTGTGCACGAAAAATTATCAGAGCAGGGAGAGAAGCTGACATCATAGGTCATGTGACCCTCAGTGAAATCTGAGAAAGGAGCAACTACAGTCGTGGCCAAAAGTTTTGAGAATTAAATAAATATTGGAAATGGGAAAAGTTGCTGCTTGAGTCTTTATAATAGCAATTTGCATATACTCCAGAATGTTATGAAGAGTGATCAGATGAATTGCATAGTCCTTCTTTGCCATGAAAATTAACTTAATCCCAAAAAAAAACTTTCCACTGCATTTCATTGCTGTCATTAAAGGACCTGCTGAGATCATTTCAGTAATCGTCTTGTTAACTCAGGTGAGAATGTTGACGAGCACAAGGCTAGAGATCATTATGTCAGGCTGATTGGGTTAAAATGGCACACTTGACATGTTAAAAGGAGGGTGATGCTTGAAATCATTGTTCTTCCATTGTTAACCATGGTGACCTGCAAAGAAACGCGTGCAGCCATCATTGCGTTGCATAAAAATGGCTTCACAGGCAAGGATATTGTGGCTACTAAGATTGCACCTCAATCAACAATTTATAGGATCATCAAGAACTTCAAGGAAAGAGGTTCAATTCTTGTTAAGAAGGCTTCAGGGCGTCCAAGAAAGTCCAGCAAGCGCCAGGATCGTCTCCTAAAGAGGATTCAGCTGCGGGATCGGAGTGCCACCAGTGCAGAGCTTGCTCAGGAATGGCAGCAGGCAGGTGTGAGCGCATCTGCACGCACAGTGAGGCGAAGACTTTTGGAAGATGGCCTGGGTTCAAGAAGGCTAGCAAAGAAGCCACTTCTCTCCAAAAAAAAAATCAGGGACAGATTGATCTTCTGCAGAAAGTATGGTGAAAGGACTGCTGAGGACTGGGGCAAAGTCATATTCTCCGATGAAGCCCCTTTCAGATTGTTTGGGGCATCTGGAAAAAGGCTTGTCCGGAGAAGAAAAGGTGAGCGCTACCATCAGTCCTGTGTCATGCCAACAGTAAAGCATCCTGAAACCATTCATGTGTGGGGTTGCTTCTCATCCAAGGGAGTGGACTCACTCACAATTTTGCCCAAAAACACAGCCATGAATAAAGAATGGTACCAAAACACCCTCCAACAGCAACTTCTTCCAACAATCCAACAACAGTTTGGTGAAGAACAATGCATTTTCCAGCACGATGGAGCACCATGCCATAAGGCAAAAGTGATAACTAAGTGGCTCGGGGACAAAAACGTTGACATTTTGGGTCCATGGCCTGGAAACTCCCCAGATCTTAATCCCATTGAGAACTTGTGGTCAATCCTCAAGAGGCGGGTGGACAAACAAAAACCCACTAATTCTGACAAACTCCAAGAAGTGATTTTGAAAGAATGGGTTGCTATCAGTCAGGAATTGGCCCAGAAGTTGATTGAGATCATGCCCAGTCGAATTGCAGAGGTCCTGAAAAAGAAGGGCCAACACTGCAAATACTGACTCTTTGCATAAATGTCATGTCAATTGTCGATAAAAGCCTTTGAAACGTATGAAGTGCGTGTATTTATATTTCACTACATCACAGAAACAACAGAAAAAAGATCTAAAGCAGTTTAGCAGCAAACTTTGTGAAAAGTAATATTTGTGTCATTCTCAAAACTTTTGGCCACGACTGTACAGATGCAGTAAGTGCATGGTAAAGCTGTTACATTTGCCTAGTTAGAAACATACAAAGAACAAAAAAATTACTCGGACAACCCCTTTAAGTATCTCCCATTGCTTGTGGTGGGGTTTTGCAGCCTGTTCTTAGGAAAAAAAGAAGGTGCCCCACTAGGAGGTGGCAGTGAAGGCAGAGATGATGCAAGTGAAAGGCTTTTCTGAAGTTCCACGGAGGCGGAGCAGCAGGAATGCTGTGATACCTGGCTCCAATGCACGGTATCCGACTCAGAGGTGACATTATCATCCTGCTTTTGAATGAGAGGAGGAGTGAGCAACCCAGTCCACAATCTCATCCTATTTGTCCTCAATATTAATGTGGAGCCTATTGGCAATAAGGGAGAACTGTCACCTGCTGCTGCTACCACTAGTACTACTAGCTGCATGGTCGGTGTTGCTACTGCTGTTTGCACTACTGCCCTCATTCTGACTCAGATGATGAGGTATGTGTCTTTTGTTTTGCAGTCTTCCATTTTCAGACATTTTATTATGAAGTCTATAAAATTAAGTCACATGTTTGGTACACAGATTATTAAACAGTACAAAGTAAAAACAGGACAGAGGTGAAATTAAATGTCCCTCTGCTTCTACAAACACACTGCACACTGGTATGTTTACAATAGTAATAATGCAGTATTTGCAGTAAAATATCTTTGAACTACACAGTATAATGCAGCAATGCGCTCACAAACACGAGTATAAGATTTGCAGTAAAATGTGCTTGAGCTACGTGGTATGATGCAGTAATGTGTTAACTAACATGAGTATAAGAATGCAATTTCTTCAGTAAAATATCTTTGAACTACCTAGTATGATGCAGTAAAGTGTTCATGATAACAGGTAAAAGAATACAATTTTTGCAGTAAAATGTCTTTGAAGTACAGTGTCTGTTGCAATAATGCATTCACTAACATGAGTATAAGAATGCAATTTTTGCAGTAAAATGTCTTTTAACCCTTTGAGGAACGACCAAGGGACGTATTTGTCCCATGTTTTTAATTGCCTGTATCATCTGATTAAGAACTTGAGTCAAAATATTAGATCTTATCAACAAATGGATCTAGCTTTATTTATTGTTCAAATACATTCTTAAAGGGAAAATAAATATAATTATTTTTATATTGATGACGGTAATCTTATGGTCCTCAAAGGGTTAAATACACGGTATGATGCATTCACTAACATGGGTATAAGAATGCAATTTTTGCAGTAAAATGCCTTTGAAATGCACTGTCGGTTGGAGTAATGTTTTCACTAACATGGGTCTGATAATTTGCAGTGCTGCAGTAAAATGCCTTTGCTGTAACTACCTGTTATCTGTTATCTGTTATCCTGCAGTAACATACAACATGTTCAGTAACACGAATATGATCCACTGTAATGTGTAATTACAAAAATTAAAATCAAACAGTTTTTTAGAACAAGCATTGTTCATTGTTTGTAGCAGAATGTTTGCTACTGGGGTGCTGGCAATAAATCTATGAACTGTAGAAACTTTTTTACCCAAAAAATGCTGTCTGACTGTTCATACATAAAAATATGTGTTATTGTAAACAAAAGAGCCCTGCGCAATGCTAACATCAGGGGGGCTGCCTGGGTGAAAATATGGGTATGTCCGGGTTCAGCTCTAAACCCGGACAACCCCTTTAATAAATGAAGCCCTTGGTTTTCGGTTTTTGTGGTACTTGACTCTCATCCACGAATTGCATGACTGACCATCTGAACCGAAGCTGCACAAGCAACAGATCAATAATCCTGACGTCTGCATGAGCAGCAGAGCACTTGTCATTCGTAAAATGGTGGTAGATAAAAGACTCTGAATATGCATGGATAAACAACAAGACCTAAATGCCCATGGAAGATAATCCTATATTCGGGCAGTGTTTTTAGAGCTGCTCCGTAAATACAGCCCTTGAACATCAATTAAATTGCACCTGTCATTGTGAGATTCTTGAAGATGCTGGTTATCAATATAAATGAGACCTGCATTGTAAAGCAAATGTTCCAGCCGGTGTAGCAGGCAGGATATAAAAATACAGAGACATATTACACATGGTGTAGACTACTAATTAGCTTCAAGGGCTGTTGGTTCATCAGTGTTCTCATAGCTTTCATTCCAAGCGTAACAATGCACAAAAAAAACCATAAATAAGTTACAGTTTCAACATGACAACTGTGAACATTTACCCAGCCTAGATGTCTGCTTGCGCTTTATCTCGGTCAGCTTTGGGATGGGGTAAGGACCATAGCACTGGCTGAATATGACGGCCAATTGTTGGCTGATAACCTCATTCTGTAATGAAGAGAAGACAATTTCCTGTTATACAAATGTGATTTACAGTACATTCAAATATTTTTTATCCATTGACATGTGATAGAGATCTGTCAGAAGATAGCTTTGGTGAGGGGCCGTAAACTGAGACTCCCACTGCACAGGCCTCCTTGGCTTTTACTGTAGCTTAGACATCTCTGAGCTGAGATGATTGGTTTGCTAAGCTTAGCTCGCATACCATTATGTTGTGATAAGTCTCTATGGATACATACTGTTTATGATATTTAGCCCTTATGACCTAGTGACTGTGTTTTCACTTTTTTCATGTATAATTAAATTTAGTGTTTGCCCCAGTTAAGGTTTATCTCATACGTGCCATAATCTTATACTCTGGCAGCCAAGTGATGAGTCAACTAGTAGGCTACCCTGTCCTCTTCATGCTTATAATACTAAGCTAACCGAACTTTCAGGTGTCTAATGTGGCAAGAACCACAATTATGGATCAAGTAGGTTAGATTAACATAAACTAATAGCTAATATGGAATGGATAACTGTGAGCTTTAACACTCTTCTCATAATACAGTGGTGTAGGCATAGCCAACAAGTTTAGAAATGCAGTCAGTGACTTCATGAGTAGAAAAAACATAAATAATTGGAATTATATCCCCATTGTTGGTTGAGCATCTCCTGCCATTACACAAAATTACACAAGACTGATTTCAGGAAATTCAAGATTTGAAATGTTCTTTAAAGAGAACCTGTCACCACGAAATGCAATGCAATCTGCAAATAGTATGTTATAGGGACAGTTTGTAAGGGAGAGGAAGCTGTGACTTGTGCTCCCTCTTTTTCGGCCCAAAACACTACAGAGACTTGCCATTTACTGAATGATCTACAGAAGGAGAGAAGGAGTAAGGAAAAGGAGAGAACTAGATAACCTAGAGTCTGCGGACATTACAGCCACCATTGCAAGAGTACAATTGCCCGCGATCGATTCTGCAGGAAGAGACTTGAGACAGATGGAGATAGAAGAGGGCCATAACTCCCATCCTTGCCTAAGGGCTTCATGCCTGTGCTGCGGACCGCATACGGCAGTTCCGCAATATACGGGTCACCAGCCGTGTGCATTCCGCATGACGGATGCAGACCCATTTACTTGAATGGGTCCGCAAATCCGGAGATGCGGTGCGGAAGCACGGATCGGAACCCCATGGAAGCACTACGGGGTGCTTCCGTGGTGTTTCTGGCTGTGCCTCCACACCGCATAAAAGTAGTACATGCACTACTTTTTTGCGGTGTGGACCGTTGGATGCGGATCGCGGACTCCATTCAAGTGAATGGGTCCACGATCTGCATGCGGCTGCCCCACAGTCAGGCACAGAGCCCTTACGTTCGTGGGTATAAGCCCTTAATCCATGTATTGTTATTTGGAATTGCGGACAAGAAAAGGCATTTTTCTATGAGAGTGTCGGCGATGTGCAGTCTGCAAAATGCGGAACGCACATTCCCGGTGTCCGTGTTTTGCGGATCCGCAATTTTTGGATCCGCAAAACACATACGGACGTGTGAATGGACCCTTATTCTGCTACCTTTGGCCTGGTTACTGACTCCTGCACCATATGCCAGTCATTGCATTCTATATGCCCTGCCTTGCACCTATACAAAAACTCAACATCACAGACACCTTGACCCCCATCAGAGAGGGCTGCCAACATCAGGGTGTGCTCCGGGGGAAGAAAGCGTATGCCCTCCTTTCACTGCTCGGCCCTAGGGAGCAACAGCATGAGAAAAGCTACTGTGATTGTAACAGCCAGAGCCATTACCACTTCTATCCTCTACTTCTGCTCCTCCTGGGCCGCTGCATATAGGTTTCTGGTAAAGGATTCTGTAAAACTTATTATCATGTATACATGTAACCATCTGCTTTTTCTAAACTTAAGTCCTCCCCCTGTGTACAGCTATCAGTGACTGACAGCTATCTCTGAACATACACACAGAGAATGCTATCAATCACTGATATCACCTTCCCTGTGTATAACTGAGATCACAAATAGCAGAGTTTGAAATGTATAAATTACAAGTTTTACATAATCTTTTTCAAAAAACGGTTTATATATCTTCTCAGCTCCTCTTGCTCTATAACATGCTGCCTGCAAACTGCACTGCATTTCGAGGTGACAGGTACTCTTTAAAAGGGCTATCCAAGAGTAAGAAAGACCTCCCAGAGTGGCCGACCCACGATGCAGATCATACTTACGGTACCTGGTCCAGCCGCTGGGTTCAGTGTCTGATGCCCCCAGGGAGGCTCTTCCTCTCCCTGCCTCGCTGAAATCAACATCCATAAACGGGAGGACATATGTCTGCTGCAGCCAATCACAAGCTTCAGTGGTGACCTGCTTCCCTTGCGTCACATGACCAGTTGTCGTAATGGTCACAGGCAGCTGAAGATGTAACTTGACCAGCATGAACTTTCTATAAAACTGGTATCTTCTTATGCGGTACAAGGGTCTTTGGGCCCCCTCAGGCTCCTGGGCCTGGTAGCAACTGCTACCTCTGCCCCCTCTATAGCTACGCCCCTATTCACATGTCTCCCTGTGGAAGGATGTTGAGTTCAGCATGGCAGGGAGAGGAAGAGCCAGCCAAGGAGCATCAGACACTGGACACTGGCCACTCTTGGATAACCCTTTTAACTCACTTAACATGTAGTTCCCTACTACAAACACCTCTTTGGCAATGGTGCTGAATTCAGAGAATCAGACTGGGCTACCAGAAGGGAAGAGGGCTCACGCTATGACATGATAAAGGAGACGATCCATAATAAGGCCTGTGAGAGTAATCAGTGAACAACCTCATCTGAAGCAGCCAATAGAGTACATCACTTCTTGCTGGGGTAAATAACTTTGGGGCATTTTAAAATAATTTTATTAGTCTATACCAATAAAAATAACGTAGCCTAGAAATATTAGAATTTACAAAATGCATTTGTCACATTGATGATAGATAGGCCTTCAATATAGTTTTCTCTGGTGGGTCTTCAGTATCATTTCTTGGGCCTTAAGTATCATTTTTACTGATGGCTTTCCAGCATTATTTCCTCTGGTGGGCCTTCCGTGTTATTTCTTTCTGTGGGCCTTCAGAATTATTGCTTCTGGAGGGCTCTCAGTATCATTTGTTCCGGTAGGACTTCAACAGAATTTTTTCTGCTCAGCCCTTAGTATCATTTTCTCTAATAGGCCTTTATCATCATATCTAATGGTGGACCCAAGGTTCCCCAGTGCAACCCCATAAGAGCACCAACTAATTGTGAAAAAACAACATCCTCTTTTGTTTGTTTTATTTATTGCTTCCTATGTTATAGATAACACAAGTAAACTTTTATTCTTTTATGCTTTCTGTCTCACCAAAGCAATGAAGCCGATAAAGTGCTGTTCATCTCCCAAATACCTCAGCAGCCTAGCACTCTCTGGACTAGTTTTCATTGTCACTACAGTAAAACTGATTAAATTTCACTCTAGAGTACTGGTACTCATTACCACTATACTTGGTGTAATTAAAAACATTCAGCATCTTTATGCAGCTCTGAGGTCTGTAAAATGGTTGGAAACTCATCTAGAAAAGGTTTGTTTTCTTAAAGTAGATGAAGGCTTTTCCTCAATAGACCAGAATGAAATGAAGGAAAGAATAAAAAGCCCCATCAGACTAAACGCTGGGAGATCTGCCAAGAATAAACTTGGAAATTGCATTTAAAATCACAGCTGTGAAGTGAACTTTGGGAAACCCCGGGCGAGGAGGAAAGTTACGTCCTTGGGGGCCCATAATGAGAAGATAGAAGAGATGACAGGATCAGAGCAATGCAAGATCATGATTAGTTAGCTGAATTCTTTGTTGCAAATACATCTGCCTCCAATTCAGTGCCTTTCACACAAATACAGTGGGGAGATACACGAAGGAGTTCTGCAAGTGGTCACTTATGTTTGAAATATAGTATAAGATAGAACTATCATAATATCTATACTAAAGCCTAAAATAAAGTGATTAACCAAAGGGGCTATTTAACCAGGTGCAGGTTATAGTGCAGGAACCAATTTTGCAGCCAGCAACAGATAACAGAGGAACTATGTTCAAATCTCCTAATGACTAGTATAAAGTCCCAAAGCTCACACGGGGCATTTACTTTAACGAAATTACCCTATAGTGAAACCTACCATACATGTAACATGTCCTATGGTTCACACCCTAAACATAACGCATTGGTCTTTGGAATGTGTAGTGCTACTTTTAGCCCTTGAAGTGTCACAGATCCCAGGAGTAGAAAGAGGAAAGTCTACTGCCAAAATGCCCTTCACCCAATCTTTACAACTTAGTGTTACCCCTTCACTCAAAGACATACATACAAATTACAGGGCACCATGGCAATTCAGATTTGGCTATATCAAATGAATAATACCACAGCACTCAATGTCTTCCTCCAATTATGCAGTTTTATTCACCAAAAAGATGCAACGTTTCGACTACCAACAGTCTTTGTCAAGCCAAGACAAGGCTTGATATCATCTACCAGGGACCCTCAGGCTAGGATCTAGCACTGCGGGCATTGCCACCTAATATACTGAGAGACTGCCAATGAGCGACTGTAAGTGCTGCTACACCTCCTTCTAACCACTTATATTTTGCTGTTATCTTGTACTATGCCTGTAGTGTTTTCATGTACTTTAACTGCATGTATTGTGTGTGCTGCCCCATTGTATTGTGCCTGCTTTGTCCTATCTACTCTGCCTGCTGTACCCCTATGTATTATGTCTGCTGCGTCCCATGAGATGTGCTTGCTACTCCTTTGAACTGTGTTTGCTGCTCCTCCAAGTACTGTGCGGCTAAGGATCTCAGAGGATAGAGATACAATCAAATGTAGCTGGGACACTGTGGAAGGGTGGCCTTCAAAAGCTCAACGAAACAGCAGTGGTATGGCTTTGCTCTATGGGAGACTGCTAGTGCTTCGACAAGAAATTTGGATTTGTTATGGGTGCAATTGTATATAGTTATGTATTGTTATGTATATTGTATATTTTGGCCATAATTTCCAGTAAAGAATAATGATGGCAAAAGGTTGGCAGGAACAGTGCTAACCACCAAGTCCTTCCCCTCTTGGTAGGTGTGGGCTGGTCCTTCTTCCTGCCAGGAGGGGGAGTTCCTGAGAAGCCTTATAGAGAGGAGAAGAAGCACACTGCAGAGCTCCTGCTCCAGGTAAAGATTCTACAGAGAGATCAATGTAATCCAGCCTCAAGCAAATACCTCAGAGACAAGACAGCAGAAGGAACAACTGAAAACCTGCATAATAGACACTGCTGTTAGGTGAGGGACTACGGCTTATCTCTTCCATCTCCCAAGACTACCACTGGACCAGTTAAAGATCAAGTCTAGACCTAATAGTGGACATCTATACCTACAAGTTGAAACCATCCTACCTGCCTCCATACTTCCTTACTGGTGCCAGAAATTACATTATGAATCCGCTGCTAATGTACCAGAAGTTATGCTTTGCACTTAGAAAAAGGAGACTGTTATATGTTCACTCCTAGCCTCATTCGTCAAACTACATTTCCACTGCACCGGTCCCCAGGGAGCAATGTCCTGAGGGAATACACCGTGATACAACACTTCATCAGGACTACTACTATGGCTCCACAGGGGCTCACTGCAAAGACTCCTCAGAAGGTCTTCATACAGTTGTTTTTTGTCCAGTAAAAACTCAGTTACCAGCAGTATATATACAGTTGCAAGAAAAAGTATGTGAACCCTTTGGAATGATATGGATTTCTGCACAAATTGGTCATAAAATGTTATCTGACCTTCATCTAAGTCACAACAATAGACAATCACAGTTTGCTTAAACTAATAACACACAAAGAATGAAATGTTATCATGTTTTTATTGAGCACACCATGTAAACATTCACAGTGCAGGTGGAAAACTATGTGAACCCTTGGATTTAATAACTGGTTGAACCTCCTTTGGCAGCAATAACTTCAACCAAACGTTTCCTGTAGTTGCAGATCTGACGTGCACAACGGTCAGGAGTAATTCTTGACCATTCCTCTTTACAGAACTGTTTCAGTTCAGCAATATTCTTGGGATGTCTGGTGTGAATCGCTTTCTTGAGGTCATGCCACAGCATCTCAATCGGGTTGAGGTCAGGACTCTGACTGGGCCACTCCAGAAGGCGGATTTTCTTCTGTTTAAGCCATTCTGTTGTTGACTTTCTTCTATGCTTTGGGTCGTTGTATTGTTGCAACACCCATCTTCTGTTGAGCTTCAGCTGGTGGACAGATGGCCTTAAGTTCTCCTGCAAAATGTCTTGATAAACTTGGGAATTAATTTTTCCTTCGATAATAGCAATCCGTCCAGGCCCTGACGCAGCAAAGCAGCCCCAAACCATGATGCCCCCACCACCATACTTTACAGTTGGGATGAGGTTTTGAGGTTGGTGTGCTGTGCCTCTTTTTCTCCACACATAATGTTGTGTGTTTCTTCCAAACAACTCAACTTTGGTTTCATCTGTCCACAGAATATTTTGCCAGTACTGCTGTGGAACATCCAGGTGCTTTTGTGCAAACTGTAAACGTGCAGCAATGTTTTTTTTGGACAGCAGTGGCTTCCTCTGTGGTATCCTCCCATGAAATCCATTCTTGTTTAGTGTTTTACATATCGTAGATTCGCTAACAGGGATGCTAGCATATGCCAGAAACTTTTGTAAGTCTTTAGCTGACACTCTAGGATTCTTCACCTCATTGAGCAGTCTGCGCTGTGCTCTTGCAGTTATCTTTACAGGACGGCCACTCCTAGGGAGAGTAGCAGCAGTGCTGAACTTTCTCCATTTATAGACCATTTGTCTTACCGTGGACTGATGAACAGCAAGGCTTTTGGAGATACTTTTATAACCCTTTTTCCAGCTTTATGCAAGTCAACAATTCTTAATCGTAGGTCTTCTGAGAGCTCTTTTGTGTGAGGCATCATTCACATCAGGCAATGCTTCTTGTGAAAAGCAAACCCAGAACTGGTGTGTGTTTTTTATAGGGCAGGGCAGCTGTAACCAACACCTCCAATTTCATCTCATTGATTGGACTCCAGTTGGCTGACACCTCACTCCAATTAGCTCTTGGAGATGTCATTAGTCTAGGGATTCACATACTTTTTCCACCTGCACTGTGAATGTTTACATGGTGTGTTTAATAAAAACATGGCAACATTTAATTCTTTGTGTGTTATTAGTTTAAGCAGACTGTGATTGTCTATTGTTGTGACTTAGATGAAGATCAGATCACATTTTATGACCAATTTGTGCAGAAATCCATATCATTCCAAAGGGTTCACATACTTTTGCCTGCAACTGTAACTGGACACATTTAAAGACCTTTAGAGCCAGGTCAGAATATAAAGCAATTAGCAGAGATTTATGAAGTGCACCCAGAGCAGACAACTTCCTAATTCATTTGTCGGAGCTGAAGGTGGCACCTAAGTCATTTGTTATCAGTGGTGAGGAAGCTTGTTGTTTGATGAGGTAGAACCATGTGTGTTAGTAGATATACGGTTTCTGTACAATGAACAAGATTTTCTTTTCTTGGCAAACTGCCCTGTCACAAAATCTTGCCGAGTTCAGTGGTCATGTTGCAGCCTTGCATAAATGTCTACTGAAAATATGAAATGATAATTTAGGAGCACATTTTAAAAGATCTTTGCTAAATCCAGTCAAGGACAAAGGCAAGAAAGATTTAGAAAAGATAGCCATGTTCCCAGTGGAAATCTTTGGTGAGCTCTGTAAAGAGATGGAGATGCAAAGTGGTCACATGTAGTCACTCATTACTAGGCAGAACCCTAAACATATTTAACCTCTGTGTAGCACAGAGGAAAAATAAATAATTCATTAAACTGGTGATCTCCATTGGCTTTCCAATTATTGTGAAACTACAATTCCCAGCAAGCTTTGACAGCCGCAGGGTTTTCAGGTTCTTGATAGAAACAAGAATGGTCACAGTCCATGAGACCAAACAGAGATCTTGAATTGAGTGGGAAACTAGGAAACAATGTATATTAGAAAACTGCATAAGGGTCTGTTTCAAACCGCAGATCCACAAAGCACGGATACCGGCCGTGTGCACGCCGTTTGCGTTGCGGCCCCACTGACTTCGATGGGTCCACGATCCGCAATATGTGGCAAAGAATAGGACATGTCTTATCTATTGCTGCGTGGCCACGCAGACTTAGATGCACACGGAAGGGTGGTTTGCGGTCCACAGAACGAGCACAGTCATGTGAATGGACCCTCAATCTAGGTGTGCCTCATATGTGCAGGGTAGGTTGCTCTGTGTAACATGATGAAAACCTGAGACAAAGGACCCATGTGCAAGAACAGCATGTTTTCCCCCTTTCTCTCCAAAAGTGTAGCTTGTCATATTTGACCTCTCTTATAACTCTGGTAAATACTTCAGCAATTTTTCTGATGCATTTTGATCTATGGAGATCACTAGTAGATCATTGCACTGAATACCCAAGGCAGCCCTACCAAGCACAGTGGTTAGTTTTCTTTTACTTTAAGGCAATATTGGGCCCCTTTGCCTACAAGGCCTATTTGCAGCAGCATAAGTTGAACGTATGGAATGTCCACTCCTTCTATGGTTTTACAAGGTCTTCTTCACTCACAACTTCGCAGCTAATTATCCATGATGATTGTCCCTAAAACCAGGGAAAGAGATCATGAATACCTTGCTAGCTTTCAGAATCTCAAACATGAGCGGCAGACCCTGTGTAATCAGCTCTTCTGTATATTCCTCCTCTTGAATTGACTTGAACTCTTTCAGCAAGCATTGAATCAGAGGACGTCTATGCTGGTGAAATGAAATGCGCAGGGATTCCAGCCATGTGTGAAGGGTCCACGGGACACCTACAAGGAAACATCATAATATAAGCATGTTATAAGGTAATTGGGGACAATGCTTGCCTTTTCTTTTCCCCTGATTGGCACTTTAAGTGGGCATCAAATGAATGCAGTAACCCCCTCCATCCCAAACGATGACTTCATTTTTGAAAGGACACAACATTGAGATGCCTTTATTGCACAGAAGCCCACCCTCATGAATTAGTATAGATATTGGGTAAAAATCTGCACATGAAACCCGATGAAGGTTTGGAATCATTTGGTGGGAACTCCTTCTGCAGGGACATCATCATATAATGCCTGGCTAAAGCATAGAAAACTGTCAGTGGATGCCACCAATGTTGACAGATACCACCAACTATTTAAAGCGGTTGTCCCACAAAAAATATTCTACATTATGCAAAGTAGCACCTGCATATGAATTCTTTTGTAATAGCAAGTAATTAAAATTTTGTATAGCCACTGAGTTATTCAATATAATGTATCTGTATAGTGCTACCTGCTGTTTGTTCTTTTCCTTATTTCTCAGTCCACCTCGCTGAGGTGGACACACGTGCTCAGTTCCATCCTTCAAAAGCCACCAGCCCTTTCTTTTGCTAGAAACTGTGACATATCCCCTGACAAAGAAAGTGCCCCTTTAGTTTGAAATGAATGTAGCAGAACAATTGGAGCATTTAATGGGGAGGTCTCTGGATCCATGGGAGGTATAGGGCTGGTTGTAGCTTTGTTAGAAATACATCAGTGTCATAGTGTGTATAGTGTTATTGAGGCAAACACATTTGGGGAGATTTAGTCTTGATATCCCCTGTACCACTGGAGGACACGCCTAATTCATGACAAGGCATACACCTCTTCCTCTGGTAGTTCCTGTGCCTCAAATGAAATCTACAATTGCTTGATGAATATTAGCCATAGCCCTCTGAGGATGCCAAGACTGGCTTGAAATGTCCAACTTAACTCCGCACTTAAGCTGCACCGGATCAGAATTTTTATCCAGAGAAACCCGAAACCCTAAATCAAAGCATCCATCCATTCACACTCAGTATTCTGTTCTTTAGTATTTCTTGTGATACCAATGTCAAAGAAAATGTCTTGGCCTCCTCCGGGAACTTCCATTTCAGCACAGCGGGTCAATTTAAACACCTGTGTCACCAGCTTTGGTTTATCTTAATTCTGAAACCTTCAACTACGAAGGTTTGTGGATTGTAGTAAAAAAAGCAATTTACATCTAGTGAAGGGATATTAAGCGATAAATGCACCTGAGTTAGTGGAATTAAATTAGAAGGCATTGCTTCATTAACCATTGCCGAGGACTGGACAACAGTGCTGCCTCTATCTTTTGACTGGGATGAAAATATATAGCACAGGTTTATGAGATAGTCATGAAAAAAGGCTTAAAGGAAAGCCCTTTATGTCTGGTGTCATTTATTCTGTCCTTGCTATTATGAAAACAAGCTACATGTGTTTCCTAGTGTGCTTTTGCTTGTATAAACAGCCCATATGAACAAGCCAAGATTCAGTGTAAAACACGGAGGAGTGACAGCGCAACATCTAATGGGGACCAAGTTAGAACATGCTGCTAAGCTGGAGTCACTTTGCAGTACGCCAGAGAAGTGGGTATCTGCAAACGGTTTGTTATTTAATGTTATGCAATGTAATGTTATGCCATGTATTGTTATATTACGTATTATACCCAGTATAGCTGTGTATGGATGACACAGTCAGGGTTGACAACCCTGGCTCAGCCCTTTGTAGGAGGGTGGTGGGGATCCAGCCCCTAGTGTGTAAGGAGCGTTTGTTAGGGTAAGGAGGTAGCGACCTATGCTCCCTCTCCCTAGGTCCAGAAAGTTTCAGAGACTAACAGATCTCTGCAAGATCCACAGAAAGACAAAAGGAGAGGGAAAGAAAGAGAGGATGATCAAGAAGAATTTGGAATCTGCATGGCCAAGCACAAGAGTCAGCAAGGTAACCTACAACTACAGCCATTTAGACTTTGCTGCAGTGAGGGACACCATTAAAAGACCCTTCACACTTAGACACATCCTGGCCAGATGTTCAAAACTCTGTATACCGCACTGGACACTACAGCCATTATTGCCAAGGTACTGCTGCCAGCCGTAGATTCTACTGAGAGACACTTTAGCAACACAGAGAGAGAAGAGGGCCATAACTCCCATTCTTGTTTAAATCCATATATTGTTATCTGGGAGAAAATTGTGTACAGTTGTGTACATTTTGTTGCTATAACTTGATGTACTACAACTCCTATTTTGCAGTACAGTAAAGAGTACATTACAGTACAGTACATTTATTCTTCTACCACTGGTCTGGTTTTCTGACTCCTACACCATATGCTGATCATTGCACTCCACATGCCATGACTTGCACCCATAAAAACACTTAATACCACGGGCACCCCAGCTACCATCAGGCAGGAGCCCCAGAACCAGGGTGTGCCCCAAGGTAAGAAAGGGTGCACCCTCCATTCACTGCACAGCCCTAGGGAGAACAGTGTGAGGAAAGCCACTGTGATTGACTGTGACAGCCAGAGTTACTAACACTCCCATCCTCCTCTCCTGATCCTCATGGGCTTGCTGCAATTTCATCATAGCTGTACTCTAAAAACTAGCTAACTCTGAAAAAATAGATGCTAGATAAGCATCACCTTGAGATATGAGATTCAAAATGATCATTATAATAGTAGGGCCACACTTGTCCCACCATTTGTTTTCATTCATTTTACAAGATTTTAACTACGTTTTCCCTTCTGTCGATCTTCCTGACAGGTCAACAGGGTCATAATGGGTATTCGTTCATTAGTGCAGTGCCCAAGAACCCATGGTCAAAGAGAGCCCACAGCTCCAGTTAGAACACAGTGCCCTTCAAGTGTAATTGTACTTACAGTATTAAAATAAAGTGTATCCTTACTATAGTGGTTGGTAAGAAGCCCAGATCAGTCCTCCACTGCAGTGTATACAAACTGTATTAACCTGCAGGGGGTGACCACGCTCACAGAAGGAAGCTTTCCATGAGTAAAAAGTGTCAGGACGTATAGAGCTGGAGAGTGGCGGCGGAGCAAGAGCGGTAAGTTTCTTTATTTATTTTACAGTCTGATGTGATGTCTGATATGGAGGATCTGTGGTCTAATGGAGGTTTGGTCTGAGGTCTGATATAGGGGTCTGTAGCTCTAATGGGGGTCTGTAGCTCTAATGGGGGTCTGGAGGTCTAATAGGGGTCTGGAATTCTAATGGGGGCCTGATATAGGGGTCTGGAGGTCTAATGGGGGTCTGGAGTTCTAATCGTGCTCTGGAGGTCTGGTCTGATATGGGGGCCTTTAGGTCTAATGGGGGTCTGAGAGGTCTAATCTTATGTCTGATATTGGGGGGGGGATGACATGGAGGTCTAATGGGGGTCTTATATGCGGTCTGATATTGGGTGGGTCTGACATTGAGGTCTAATGGGGGTCGGATCTGAGGTCTGATACATGGGGGGGTCTAGTCTGAGATGGGGGTTTCTGACGTGGAGGTCTAATGGGAGTCTGATCTGAGGTCTGATATGGGGTCTGACATAGAAGTCTAAAGAAGGCCTGCTCTGAGATGGGGAAGGGGGGGGGGGGGACATTTTGATTCCTCCGTCCTACCATAGCATCCTTACTTTGCATGTTGGTACAGTACAGAAGTAAGGAAAGAAGCAGATGAATAAAATCTATTTCTCCTCAACATTAGACTATTTCTTTCTATATAAAGATGCTTAATAAATGGACCCTAAAAAAGGCAAAGTAAAACCTAGCGCCAGCGGCATACTTCCTCCTAAGCACTGCTGGACTTCGAGTCCCCTAGGTGGCAAAGGAAACCTATGCCTCATTAGCTACTGGAAGGGGAGCAGTGTATGTGCAGGGAGGCATGTCACTGGAATGTAGTAACTTTTATCATGACTTCAAGATCTGGGAATAAAATATATTTTTTTGTTTGGGGATAGAACTGAATCCATTCTACTGTCACATTGAATTTATGTGACATAAGCCCCTGCTTCCTTAATGAAGGTAGAAGTCTGTGTCTCACGTTCTTGTAGTGCAACCGCTGAATCCACTAAGGATTTGTTGTCTGAACCGCAGTAATAGTTGAACTGAATACAGATGATAAATGTTTACAGTGTTGCCCCAAGTAAGAGATATTGAGCCTTGTAATGTACAGTAAGAAACACAATAGCAGTGTACATCTAGTTATCCAGCAGTCTGCAATAAAGGTCTAATTGGGTGTTAAAAGTTTGGGGTGTGCCCCTGCACAATCTGACACAATCCAATCCAATTTGTGCAGCGATCCATCTCCAAATGGTAACACCCAATTGGACCTTTATCGCAGACTGCTAGCAATTCATTCATACTCTAGTAGGAATAATAAAACAATAGTACAATATAGAGTCATACGAATACGTGCTCCAGAATTGTTATTTCATGAGAAGGGAAAGTAGTTACTGAAACAGAGATATCGAAAGAGGTGACATTAGAAATAGATTATTGTGATGTATTAAAGGAATGTGGGCTCGGCCTAGACGTATGACAATACTTGTGGAAATCCATCCAACACCATGAATGGCTTTGAAACTAATCGTCCAACTTCAGCTCAAAACCACTACCATTCGAAAGTATAACAAGTCGCTTGTTTAAAGGACCTTTTCGCACCAGTACGATTGTTATTACGATCATTCATCCCCATTCAGTCTGCATATTGTCTGGGGCACATGTGCCGCCAACCATAGAGCATTTTTATGCCCACATAAAAGATCCGATTAGCTGGCATTTGCTTGTTTGTTGGCTGAATGCTGCCCTGTTTGCAATGGGTAATGATAAAAAAAGAGTGTTCTTATAAATAGTGGCATACCTGTTATAGATGAGAACCATGCTACAGATGAGAAGCACTGCTTCTCTTCACACAGAGATTGAATTAAATGATAGAAACCTGTTTACCTACAGCCATCCCCAGGGGAGCTTATAAAACAGCTCCCACAGAATTCAAAGAGAGCTGTATAAATCCATACACAGTAAGCGCCACCTAGTGGTGACTGCAGGAAACAGAGTTTTAGCATTTAACTGTGTGTAGATATGGCGCACTGATTCTATAAATATTCATTATACAATTAATCACACAGAACATTGGACTAAACAGTGGTGTGGATGTTAACTTCAATTAATGAAGTACTGCTGAGAAGTTCACTATCTGTTCGCAGTAAAATTCTAATAATCTTAGAGTGCTAAATTATGGGAAATTAATAGTCTATGAATTTTATTCTAACCACCTTTGGGTCAATTTTTATTGCTTTGCCCTTTTGTTCACTTGATTTTATGGGTGCCGCTACCTATGGTGGCCCTCAGGAGAGTTTGGAAACTCCCTAAATTCAACAAATCAAAAAAAAATCAGCTCACCTAAACTTCTTATATCGATGGTAATATCCACATATCCGTGTTCAGCGCTGTGATACATGGCCTCTTTTAGCGCCTTCAGTTTAGCTTTGCTGTTGCGACTTGGACACAATGAACTATTGCTTGTTTCAGCCAAATCTGTCCCTTCAGCTAGAATCTCTTCTAGGGACAAAATGTCACTCTTCTCCTTCTCAGGCTGGGACAGAAGCTTCCGAAATACATTTCTAAAGAAAATATCAAGTGGACATTAATTACATTCAATACAAATGTTGTGTTACATGCCCCTCAAATTATTGCATGTATCAGGTATGACAACCACTTTTGTAAGTGTAATTGGGAGGTTGTCACAGTCTAGTCTCTCACTCACATTTTACTTAAGGATTGTCTTTTTTGGACTATGCTTTTTGCTATAATGGTTTTGTTAGAATGCGGTGATGGAACCTGATGCCAAGTTTTCAAGTCCCCTGTAGCGCCACCACAGGGAAACTAGAGCATTACACAGTACCCATTAAGGTCAATGGGTTTCCCATTTTATAGGGATGTGCCAGGCCTCCAGCTACTCTTTTCCTAAATTCCAGACTGAAATATAAAAGGGGCTGCTTGTGTATGACAACCACGTTAAAGGGTTCTAGATACTGATGCCCTACTTAGGATAGGTCATCAATATCAGATTGGCAGATTGGTGAGGGTCCAATATTGGCATCCCCACTGATCAAAAGTTCACAGCAGCCATCAGTGCCAGAAGTAACATAGTGGATGAGACAAAAAACAGAAATCCCCGTTAACTATGGCTATGCCTGGTTTCTGCAGGTCAGCTTTTATCCATTTGAACAGGAGCTGAGCTGCAGTGACCTGTCACAGTCACCACACAGTGGACAGAGCATTCTGCTTCTGGCTCCATCCATTGTGTGAGGTTTGGCACTATCCTGAGGATAGGTCATCAATATCCAGAACTCAAACAACCCCTTTAAAGCGGTTATCATACTGTCACAGTACGGTTCACTGTGACAGTTTTGGCCATGTAGGCTGGCTGCATGCCCTCTTGCGTACTGGCTGCAGGCTGACTCCTGTGTATGCTGGTTGCTTGGGACTGCATGCAGGCTGCGGTGTAGTGTGTGAACCGTGGCCTGTGTTTGTGGATTCCCGTATCTGCATCT
Source organism: Bufo bufo (assembly GCF_905171765.1). Lineage (NCBI taxonomy): Eukaryota > Metazoa > Chordata > Amphibia > Anura > Bufonidae > Bufo > Bufo bufo. Next base: position 273,329,273 of record NC_053389.1, read on the forward strand.
CTGTGGCTCATATCTCTGGTGCCGTGCAGGCTGGCTGCATGCGCTTTGTGTACTGACTGTGGGTATCCCCATACATGCTGGTTCTGCAATGAGTGCTGGCTGCGGCCTTGTGTGTGAACATGGCCTTAGTATGTATGCATTTCTGTTGTATCACGGGTTGTTTGTGCTCTGGTGTACTGGCTACGGTGGACTCCGTGTATGCTGGTTGCCAGGGGCAATGTCCAGTACTGTAGCCTGTGTGTTCACTTCCCTGTTCATGCAGGCTCCCCTTCCTGTTTGTTTCTGAAGGGGTTAACTTCCCCTGGTCTGTTCCTGGGTGTGGCTTATCAGGTGCCCTCATTATGCAGCTATATCTACCTGTGAGCTATGGGGCTTGGGGTCAGTCTATCTTCTGTCCTGTGCCTTACTGGGTGTAGCCCCTTGCTGCTCACCCAGGGGGGGTTTTGCCATCTGCCCTTGTTTGTGGTGTCACCTGGTAATGCATTGTTGTTATTGCCCTGTCTGATGTCCTGTACCTGTTCTGTGCTGGTGTTTGATGTTATGTCCTTGCCTGTTCTGTACCTGTCCTGTATGATGATGTTATTGCCTTGTCTGTTCTCCTGTATAGGTTCTGTGATATGTTTATGTTATCTTGTCTGTTTCATGTTTGCCTAGCAGTGCTCTTAATGCGTCTGTTAGCTTGGCAGTGCTCTATTGCTTCTGAATCTTCCTGTCCCTTGTCCAGCCTGGCAGTGCCTACTGCTTCTGATTTAGTCAGTCCGTTCGTTCTCTGTCCTGCAGTGCCTTACTGTTCCCATCCAGTGTTTGTCCTCCCTTCGTGAGAGGGAGGATCTCTAGTCTGTGTGGAGCTCTGCCTGAGACCACCATGCTTCCATTCCGCTTGGGGTCCAGGCATCTGCTTCTGTGCTGGTTCCCGTTCGTCTTGTTGTCTGTTCCATGTCCTGTTTTTGCTTAGGTTCCAGTTTTGTTGCCTGGTTCTCTGCAGGTAGGGGCCAAGTGTACTGGGACCTTCCTGGAGGTGAGACCAGTGAGCCCTCGGCCCAGTTCATCCCAACCATCAGGGGCTCTGAAAAGAAAGGGTCTCACTGGTTCTCCGCTCTATGGGTTTTGCCCCGGTCTGCCGATGCACTTGGTTCTGTGGTAGTGCTACCACTATTGCCTAACCTGCTTACTGTCATGTGCTTTTATTACACGTTCTCTGTGGGTCCTTGGTCTGTTTTTCCTGTGTCCTGTTTGCATTACATTCCGGAGGTCTACCTTGACCCATACCACATATAACCCATTTTATTTTTTAGTCCAACATCCCCAGAAAACAGCTGATTTAGCAGGGGAGGCCACAGCCAGCAAGACAAGGTTATTCATGTAATGACTTGAGTCGCTACAGCAGTGGCTCCTACATGATAGAGGGGAGCCTCTTCCAACATGTTTATATATTCTAATTGAAGAGACAACCCCTTTATGAAACTCTACTGTGGAGAAATTTGTGGAGCATTTTTAGTAGAAAAAAGGAGATCTAGACCCACAAGATCTTTTTTGTCAATGTCAATCTTCTCCTTGGCAGGAAGTACCTCTTCAAGCATTTAGTGAACAATGAACATTACATGTAAGAGCCTGAGTGGTAGTGTGTATCTAAATTACCTATGCCCGTGTGCAGCAGCCTGGCTGAAAGAATTCATGTCTCCTTGAGGTGCTGTAGAAATTCCATTCCTGTACATTGTTCCTATCATGGGATCCCCTCCACGTTCCAGCAGCAAACTCACAAGCTCAAAGTTTCCTGTGGGCAGACAGGGTTTAAGATATTTAATCAAGTAAAGACAGCCAGTATAACAAGTTGAGAAAAAAAACATTGCATGACCAAGAGTGTACAAAGAGAACATGGAGCCATACAGCACAATGTACTATGGAGCTCTTTCCATGTGTTGGTTATCCACCTGACCAGTCATCCATTGCAGGAGAGAGGGCTGGTGGAAGCCTCCTTTGCTCATAAGGCCTCATGCACATAACCGTATCCGTAGCCATTGAAAGTCAATTTAAATATGCTGCAACTGTGCATTTATCGCGTTATAATACTACTACATCTGTATGTGATAGGGCAGTGATGGCGAACCTTTTAGAGACTGAGTGCCCAAACTACAACCCAAAACCCACTTATTTATCGCAAAGTGCCAACACAGCAATTTACCCTGAATACTACAGTCCAATATAGTACTTTATCATTTAGCTATAATAGCCTGCCTGCATTCAGTGCGCCGCCCTGCGCTGGTGAATGGCAGAAAAAGTCTAAGGCATATTGGTACACCTTAGACTTTTTCCAGGGAGCGGGTGCCCACAGAGAAGGTTCTAAGTGCCACACCCGTACCATACTATGATAGGGTTTCCGTTCCTCAGTCTTAAGGTGACCACACATACCCACTCTGGTACCTCTGGGAGCTCTCTGACTGATTACAATATGCATAGGTGTTATAACCATCCTATTTTCCTGCAAAATGGATCTCTATGCAAATGGGTCCCAAAATTAGGGTTTTGTAAGCGTTTCTGAGCAGACTGGGGGCAAAGTTAAAAAATGTCTTGTGAGCGGAGATTCAAATGTTGTTAAGATTTTTCAGAAAGGGCTGTATACATGGTAGTAAATGTATGCCAAGTCAAATACTCGCCTGCAGCGGCTGCCAGTTGTAAAGAAGTTTCTGAGTAATTTTCTTCACCTGCTTCTAAAGATCCCTCCACATTAGCACCTGCATCCAAAAGCAACTGGAGAGAGAAGTACATGCATCATTCATGGAAACTGGATGTGAATCTATCTAGCATCTGATGTAATAAACACATTTATTTTTTGGAAGTGCCGTGAAATTTTTCTTTTTATTATTACCAGGATGTTGGATCGCTTCCGCAGCTGCTGGCACTCCGTCTCTACACCTTGTTTGCTGTGCTGCCCAATACATTTTTCTATCTATCTATCTATCTCATTTTGGAAATTGTGGGGATTCGCTCTGGTAGGCAGGGTAAGCGGATGCAGAACAGAGGCAAAAAAAACTGTTTGTAAAGCAAAACTTCACACACAAGGGAAAAACAAAGCAACATTTTTTAGTCTTAGTGTTCGTTCACACAAAGGAAAGTCCAAAGAACAAAACAATCTCCTTGTTTGCAGTTTTTTCCAGCGGTCCACAACAGGCTTTAGGGGGCCTGTTTCCCCAGCATGCGGATCTCAGCCCTCTAGCATGGCGCCATGCCTCAGATCCCAAAACAGAGACAACTTGCTGCTGAGCCCAGCTGTCTTTTAAGGACAGCTAGCTGTTGTCAAAACCCGGACCGGCACCTAAAATCCAGTCCGGTGTTTGACCCCACCTGGCTGCAGATCAGCCCAGCAGCACACACTGGGAGGAAAATACCTGTCCTCCAAGACCATACCCTCCACTGTGTCACATCCCCCCCCCCCTTTGTTAGACCCTGAGGGGGTGAACACTCGCCAGGACAGGGCATCCGTGTTTCCCTGTAACCGGCCTGCCCTGTGTTCCACTGTAAATCTTTGGCCTGGCTCATTCACCTAAGGGGGGAGTGGTCGGTCACCAAGCGGAATTTTCTCCCCAACAAATAATAGCCCACTTGAGTGCCCACTTGATAGCCAGGCACTCTCTCTCCACTATACTGTACCTGGTCTCGGCCGGGGTGAGCTTACGGCTGAGGAAGACAATGGGATGCTCCTCCCCATTGACTTCTTGGGACAGTACAGCACCGAGGCCCACCTCGGAGGCATCCGTCTGTACTATAAATTCCGCCTGATCATCCCAGCAAACCATCACGGACTTATGTCCCTTCAAAAGTCCTGTCAATTGCGCGGCTATCGTAGCAAAGTGGGGGACGAACCTCATGTAATAGCCAACCATCTCCAGGAACGACTTTACTTGCCTAGAGGTGACAGGTCGGGGCCAATTCCTTATGGCCTCTATTTTGTTTACTTGGGGTTTGATGACTCCGCGCCCAATGACATACCCAAGGTATTTAGTCTCTTCTAACCCTATTGTGCACTTTTTTGGGTTAGCGGTCAAGCCAGCTTTCCTAAGGGAGTCCACCACAGCCTGTACTTTAGGTAGGTGACTTTCCCAGTCAGTACTGTGGATAACGATATCGTCCAGGTATGCCGAAGCGTACCAATTTTGTGGATGGAGTACAATGTCCATTAGCCTTTGAAATGTGGTGGGAGCGCCATTTAGACCAAAGGGTAATACCTTATACTGATACAGCCCCTTTGGTGAGGTGAAAGCCGTTTTCTGCTTGGCAGCCTCCGTCAAGGGTACCTGCCAGTACCCTTTGGTGAGGTCTAAAACAGAGAAATACCGGGCTTCACCTAACTTCTCAATTAGCTCATCCACTCGGAGCATGGGCTATGCGTTTAAACTTGGAAACCTCATTAAGTTTGCGGAAGTCGTTACAGAATCGTAACGTCCCGTCCGGCTTGGGTATTAATATTATCAGACTGGCCCATTCACTTTTTGACTCCTTGGTGACGTCTAGCCGCAGCATTAGCTGCACTTCCTCCGAGAAGGCTTGTCGCCGAGCCTCGGGTACCCGGTATGGCTTTAACTGGACTTTTGCCTGAGGTTCAGTGACAATGTCATGGCAGATTACGGAAGTGCATCCAGGGAGGTCCGAGAAAACATCTGTGTACCGATAATGAACTCCCTGGCCTCCTGAGGCTGTTTAGAGGTGAGGCTGTCAGCAATTTTTACTGTGGCAACCGCTTCCCTTGCATCAGACAGAGGGGCCGGAACCTCTTCTGCTAGAAAACCCAGCCGCAGGCTGTCTTCAGTACAGGTCTCCCTATCTTTCCAAGGTTTTAGTAAATTAACATGGTAAACCTACTCCGGCTTTCTCTACCCTGGCTGGTGTACCTTGTAATTTACCTCTCCAACTTTCTCGAGTACCTCGTAAGGCCCCTGCCACCTAGCCAGGAAATTACTATGCACAGTCGGTACCAGAATCAAAACCCGATCACCCGGGTTAAAGATCCGGACCCGGGTCTGCCGATTATAGATCCGACTTTGTGCTTGCTGAGCTGCCTCCATATGCTCACTAACAAGAGCTAACACTGTCTCTATCCTTTCTTGCATCTGGGTAATGTACTCAAGAACACTTTTGTGCGGAGTAGGTTGCTGTTCCCATGCCTCTTTGGCTACGTCCAACAAACCACGAGGATGTCTGCCATATAGCAGTTCGAAGAGCGAGAACCCAGTAGAGGCCTGGGGTACCTCTTGCACAGCGAACATGAGATAGGACAGAAGAAGGTCCCAATCCTTCCTATCTTTAGACACCACCCTTTTTAACATGGTTTTTAATGTTTTGTTAAACCTCTCTACCAGACCGTCCGTTTGCGGATGGTACACGCACATCCGTAACCGTTTGATATGCAGCAACTTACAGAGCTCCCTCATGACCTTGGACATAAAAGGGGTCCCCTGGTCAGTCAGAACCTCTTTAGGTAGCCCCACTCGTGAGAACATCTCCATTAGCTCCTTAGCTATGTTTAGCCGATGTATGTCGCAGTGGCACCGCCTCCGATGTGTTGGTGTCCTCTAGCGGACTTCGGCACTGGGCCTACGAGGTCCATAGCGATTCTCTCAAACGGTACCTCGATGATTGGGAGAGGAACCAAGGGACTGCGGAAAAGATGCTGGGGGCTAGTTGCCCTGCAGGTCGGGCAAGACTTACAGAATTCATCCACCTCCCTAAACACACTGGGCCAGTAAAACCGTTGTAGTATACGGTCCTGTGTTTTCTGCATTCCCAGATAACCCCCAAGAACATGTTGGTGGGCTAACTCTAACACGAGTTTGCGATAAGCCTGGGGCACCACCAACTGTTCAATGGGTTTACCCCGCAGCTGGTTTACCCAATACAACATATCCTGATGAACCACAAAACGGGGGAACACCGACTCTGCCCCAGCTTGTTGATGTTCACCATCTACTATTAATACATTTTCCCAGGCTCGGGATAGGGTTGGGTCCCTTCGGCCTCGGGTTCCCAGGGTTCTGGCCTCCCTCCGGAGCAAGGCCACTCTGCTGGGGTTACCCCTGTCTCATGGGCACCAGTCACCCTCGTAGCAGGCCACAGTGCTGGGAAACCCGGGAAGTCTATAAGTTTGTGGTGTAAGTTTGTAGCAACTGCCACTTCGTGAGTCTACCTGCCGGCCCCCGTGGTTAGAGACACCAGGGTGGTGGTATAGTCTTTCAAGTCCCTATAAATGCACATGACCCTGATATTCCGGCCAGTATACTCAGCGGACCGTACCGGGGGAGCCCTTACTAGGGCAGGGCCTCTGCTGGATTGTTCCCCACTTTCACCTGGCACAAGTGGTCTAGAGTCTCTGGGGTACTTTTTGCACACAGCTTCCTGGCATATAGCGACTGACGGTAGCCATAGTTAGGCTACTTTCACACTGGCGTTTCTGGATCCGCTTGTGAGATCCGTTTCAGGGCTCTCACAAGCGGCCCAAAACGGATCAGTTCAGCCCCAATGCATTCTGAATGGATAAGGATCCGTTCAGAATGCATCAATTTGGTTGTGTTTGGTCTTCGTTGTGTTTTTTAGACGGTCACTAAAACGCAGCTTGCAGCGTTTTGGTGACCGTCTGACGATGCGTAGCCAAACTGATCCGTCCTGACTTTCAATGTAAGTCAGGACGGATCCGTTTTGACAGACTTTTTTTTTAATGAATAATGCAAACATATCTGTTATGATTGGATACAAGCGTTTGCATTATCAGTGCGGATCCGTCTGTGCAGATATAAGACGGATCTGCACCAAACGGGAGTGTGAAAGTAGCCTTAGTGGGCTCAACCCGATGGGGAAAGTCAGCCCTTACATGGCCAGGCTCCTGACACCGCCAGCAGACTATTGGAGCCAGGTCCGCAGTGGGTATATCTTGAGCGGGTTTTATCAGCTCAAACCTCCGGGCCGGGGGTGGAGATTTCCGGGGTTTGACTGGCCCCCTCCCGAAAGAACCCCCTTTTAGATTCCTGGTAGCCTCATAGCATTTCACCAGGTCCACCATCTCAAGGGCATTGCCAGGAGACACCTGGTCGATCCAGTGCTGGAGAGGGGGTGGCAAAGCCCTCCAGAACATATTGGCTAACAGACGGTCCAGCATAGCAGTGGGGCTCAGCACATCAGACTGTAGCCACTTTTGCAAGTGGTGAAGCAAGTTATAATACTGGGGTCTCGAGGGCTCAGCCGGGTTGAACCCCCACTGATGCACCTGCTGGGCCCGGACCAACACATTCACCCCCAGTCTTGCCAGAATCTCACCCTTGACTTTCTGGTAGTCAGCCGCTTGATTGTCCATCAAGTCGAAATATACCCGCTGGGAATCGGATGTCAGGAACAGAGTGACGACCTCAGCCCACTGGTCACAGGGTAGATTCTCCCTTGTGGCCACCTTCTCGTACATAGCCAGGTAGGTTTCGATGTCATCTGATGGTGTCACTTGGGGATCGCCACACAGACCGCTTTCCGGACATCATGGACACTCTGGGACGCTCCTGCCGCCTGTAAAGCCATCACGCGTTGTAACAGCAGCTGGTTTGTATCTTACTGGTGTTGGTTAGCCTCCACGAGAGCTTTGATTACAGCCTCCATTTTGTCACGTGACACAGGTTTGAATTTAGCTGGTTTAATCCAGGACATCCAGCCGTACCCGAAGAACAAAAATATTTCTGCGTTTACGCCAGCCTCACTGCGTGTGCCCGCACCAGGCCACCTATTGTGGGGATTCGCTCTGGTAGGCAGGGTAAGCGGACGCAGAACAGAGGAAAAAAAACAGTTTGTAAAGCAAAACTTCAGTGTTTATTCACACACAAGGCAAAAACAAAGCAACATTTTTCAGTCTTAGTGTTCGTTCACAAAAAGGAAAGTCCAAAGAACAAAACAATCACCTTCTTTGCAGGTTTTTCCAGCGGTCCACAACAGGCTTTAGGAGGCCTGTTTCCCCAGCGTGCGGATTTCAGCCCTCTAACACGGCGCCATGCCTCAGATCCCAAAACAGAGACAACTTGCTGCTGAGCCCAGCCGTCTTTTAAGGACAGCTAGCTGTTGTCAAAACCCGGACCGGCACCTAAAATCCAGTCCGGTGTTTGACCCAACCTGGCTGTAAATCAGCCCAGCAGCACACACTGGGAGGAAAATACCTGTCCTCCCAGACCATACCCTCCACTGTGTCACATAATGTAGAAAGTAAATCAGCCTTAATTATACCTGTACAACAGGAATATGGCCCTGGAGGACAGCAAATGTCAGTGCAGTCCAGTGACGGGTTTCAGGATGGACGGATGGAAATTTATGAGCTGTGCTTGGGACCTACAACAAAGATATTGAGTTATTAAATACAGTAAATGCTCCCTGGCACCATGTAATGACATCATTCCTTATACTGAGCCGACAGTGTCCTTTTATACCTTTCCTTTTAGCTATAGATAAACTATTGCTTTACTCATAATGCATGACAAAGGTTTGTGTTTTTTCCATCTAGCATCACTTTTCTCAGGATACCTCAAGTCAGTAGAAAAGGTAAGGTCACATCTGTACTGTATCAGTGGACCAGCTGACGGCTTACAAAGGGTCTGAAACGCGCGTGAGAAAAAACTGAATGTGGTACCCAGACCCGAATCCAGACTTTTTCACTGAAGTTCATGTTTGGGTTAGGTGTTCTATTCATTTTATTATTTTCCCTTATAACATGGTTATAAGGGAAAATAATAGCATTCTTAATACAGAATGCTTACTAAAATGTGGCTTGAGGGGTTAAAAAAATAAAATTAACTCACCTCATCCTCTTGTTCGTGCAGCCGGCAATGTCTTCTTTCTTCTTCTTTCAGGACATGCAAAAGGACCTTTGATGACGTAATCGCGCTCACTACATGGTGACGTCGGCGCAGGTCCTGCTGAATGAAGAAAGAAGGATCTTCTATCTTCATTCAGCAAGACCTGCGCTGACGTCACGGCGCTCACCACATGGTGAGCGCGATTATGTCATCAAAGGTCCTTTTGCAGGTCCTGACAGAAGAAGAAAGAAGACATTGCCGGCTGCGCGAACAAGAGGATAAGGTGAGTACATTTTTTTATTTATTTTTAACCCCTCAAGCCACATTCTGTAATAAGAGTGCTATTATTTTCCTTTATAGCCATGTTATAAGGGAAAATAAAACAGTAAATTGACTTTTATCAATTTACTAACATCATCTCCTAGCAACCATGCGTGAAAATCGCATTGCATCCACACTTGCTTGCGGATGCTTGCGATTTTCACGCAGACCCATTCATTTCTATGGGGCCTGCGTTGCGTGAAAAACGCAGAATATAGAAGATGTTACGATTTTCACGCAACGCACAAGTGATGCGTGAAAATCACCGCTCATCTGAACAGCCCCATTGCAGTGAATGGGTCCGGATTCAGTGCAGGTGCAATGCGTTCACCTCACTCATTGCACCCGCGCGGAATTCTCGCCCGTGTGAAAGGGGCCAAACTGGAAAAAAAGGATCTGCTATTTTCCCAGAATCACCCTTGTTCATGGTATTGTAGCTCAGCCTTAACATTCAAGTGAATGCAATACCGACCACCATCCATTGACATTGGTGGAGCTGTTTCTGATAAAACAGCAGATCCTCTTTATTAGGGCCTATCCACACAACTGTATTTTTCTGTCCGCTTCCGTTCCGTAATTTTGCGGATAGGATGCGGACCCATTCATTTTAATGGGGCCGCAAAAGATGCGGACAGCACTTCGGTTCTGCGGCCCCGCAAAAAAGATAGAACATGTCCTATTGTTGTCCATTTTTGTGGAAGAGAATAGGCATTTCTATCTTAGGGAAGGATGTTCCGATCCACAAAATGCAGAACACACGCGGCCAGTATCCGCAATTTGCGGTCCGCAAAAATGGATACGGTCGTGTGAATGGACCCTTATTCCAAGACCACTCCACCCCATCATTATCATACCAGCTATACATTAGGCAGTCAGGGACATGCATATTTAACAAATTGTTGTCCGATTCTGAAAATGGGAGAAGTCAACTCTGGAATCTGGAATATACTGAAAATGTCAGGAAATGTGTAATATACGCAAAGCAAACCTCTGCAACACAATAAATGCATAATCCATGGTTAAAATACCTGGTGCCCTCCTATTTAAACTTTCTGGTGCAGTTCCTCCAATTCTCCGTCCGCTCTTCATTTCAGTAAAATGGTCACCACAGTTTACCAGACTACCTTATGCACGCTGGGCTGTGGTAGTCTGAGACACTCCCCCCTGCAGTTGGATGACTACCAAAGCACAGTGTGAATAGAGTAATCTGAGGAAGCTGGTGGTCATTTTATTTAAATGGAGAGGGTACTGGGATTCGGAGGAACTGCACCAAAATTATTAAAACATGGGAAATCAGTGGTGCGGAAACAGTGCAGAATCAATTAAGGAAGTATACCATTCTTTAGAGTATCAACCTGAAGACCATATTATTCTTGACATCAAAACCTAGACAAAACGGAGACCAGCAACATTGTGAACCTTAGTTCAGCTATGTATGTGACTGAAGGACCTTAGTGAGACCTATCCCAGTGTCCATGAATGTCTTCTATGTAGCTAATATGAATTCGTCATAGCAGTTACACTTTCTTACCTCAACGTTGAGTTCGGCGCCTGCATCTAGGAGCATCTGTACCATAGCTTCATCTCCTCTGACACATGCATACATTAGTGGGGTCATCCCCTACAAAAGCAGCAATAAATGACACTCATTAATATAAATGAAACTTGTCATATTCAGATTCATTATGCTGAAAATGTAATCACAAGGCTGGAATCAAACGACTGTAGTACACATAAAGATCTTCACCATTGTGGGTGCAGAGCAGGAGGACCCAAAGACCAATGACACACAGCAGGTAGGGGTCCTGTTACAGATTCTGCATTAAACATACTTGTGTGGGACATGCTACTTTAGAAAACTACAAATCTTACTGAGGAAAAATCCTTTTAAAGCCATAGTAGGACAAAGCGCTCCTGATATCCTTAGCATTATGTCTTGCAGTAGTTTTGTGACTATAAGTTGATTTATTAGCATAAGTTCCAAAGTAACAGCAATGTGGTTCAACCCACTAACTATCAAAGCTACAGAGAACTGACTGGCTACAGCATAGCATCTTCCACTGTGGCCTAGATGCCAAGATGGTGGATTCTCCCCACCTCAATCTTCTTCTGATCTTAGGGTCCCACCAAGATCCTTTGTGTGAGCCCTGGATTTTTTTCCCCCCATTCTGTCTTAGCATACCTCAAGACATGTCATAACCTTTAAGTCTATGAGATGGCATCCTACTTACTTGTTCACTCATACTGTTGATTCCTTCGGGACCAAGTAGGGTCACTGCTTGCTTGACCAGGTCAGTCCTACCACAGTTGAGCATCCTAAATCCAAGATCCTGCTTAAACTTCGCTTCTGTGGCTACTGCGTCTAGTTTGCGAGACGCACAAAAACAGTCATCGGCCCTGCAGAGAACATAGACAGGTTTACTCATAAAAAGTGCATTATCGTGGTGACCGTATTCCTGTTCATGTACCATGTAACAACCATATCAGGGGCATCGCTATAGGGAAAGCAGTCACTCCTAGGCTCAGGTACAGGGAAAGCAGTAACACATAGGCCTAGGTACTTGAGGGGGCCCGAAGGAATTAATTATTCTCATGGGACTCATATGGGTCCCAATCAATAGGATAATAGGTTTGTATTATAGGGTTACATGGCAGTTCAGCTTGAATGCGTCATATCCATATTTTCTTACATCTGATTTATGATGTGACCTCATGCATCTCATATCTAAATCCATCTTCAATGTATTAGATTTTACCCTCCGGGAGTACAGGCTTTGTGCAGAGGAGTAGGGTGACAGGCTCATTTTTATGTTGGCATGTACGGCAAATATACTTAATTTCCTGCCCCAGGTCGACTGTAGTGGAATGTACCATATTGATTATTCATTATGAACCAAGGACTTCTATGTGTCTCAGATTACAGAATGGATGTTCCCTTTCATGTTCAAGTAAAGGCAACACTGCCTAGTTAACAAAACGGTGACAGACATTTTGTTCTGAGCTGGAGCCATTTTGTGATCACTTCTAATGATTTCTTTGTTTGTAGTGTTTTTAGGCTGCAACATTGCAATAGCAAAGCAAGGAACATTTTAAGCCTCAAAAGAACTATTTTATTAATAATGGCTCCACTTCTTAGGCTACTTTCACACTTGCGCTTTCCCTTTCCGCTATTTAGATCAATCATAGGATCTCAATAGCAGGGGAAAACGCTTCCGTTTTGTCCCATTCATTGTCAATGGGGACAAAACTGAACTGAACTAAACAGAGTGCCCCAGAATGCATTCCGCTCCGTTTGGTTGCGTCCCCATCGAGGACAGAATAATGCTGCAAACATAGTTTTTCTGTCTGCGATGTGGTGCGGAGCAAGATGGATCCATCATGACTCACAATGTAAGTCAATGGGGACGGATCCATTTTCTCTGACACAATAGAAAACGGATCCGTCCCCCTTTGACTTTCAGTGGAGTTCATGATGGATCCGTATTGGCTATGTTAAAGATAATACACTAATACAACCGGATCCGTTAATAATGGATGCAGACGGCTGTATTATCAGAACGGAAGCGTTTTTGCTGATCCATGACGGATCCAGGAAAAACGCTGGTGTGAAAGTAGCTTAAATCTGGTATTACATAGGAAATACATGCATTGTACTGCAATATTCAAAATAGCAATAGGGTCCCCATTGAAGCTGTGTCTTCTACCACTGGCAAAGGCCCACATCTGGAGATTTGGATTTCTGGACTTTTATCCATAAATGTCCATAAATCTGTAATTTAAAGGGGTTCTGCACTTTGTTTAAACTGATGATCTATCCGCCGATCAGCTGTTTGAGAAGGCAGCAGCGGTCCAGCAGCGCCGCGGCCTTCTCACCGTTTACCGCAGGCACAGTGACTTCACGACTAGTATCACTGGCCTGGGTGCGGCTGAGCTCCGTTCCGTGGAATGGAGCTTAGCCCCGCCTTGGCCAGTTGATACAAGTCGTGACGTCACTTGGCCAGGTGTCGGACCCCCGCCGATCAGATGCTGATGATCTATCCAGGGGATAGATCATCAGTTTAAACAAAGTGCAGAATAGATAAAAAGTTCAGAGATTCCGTTTTTAATACCCAAACCTTTCCCCCTGGAGGGAGCAGGCCACACTTCATTATGACTCTTTTTTAAAGGGTTTTTTCTTAAGGTGGTCACATGTTAGTCTAAAGTTGATCATAATGGATGATGTCAACAAAAAGGATGGTTTGTTGGATCGAATTTAACAACGAATGATCATTTTGGCTGACCGATGACAGACCATTGTCTGAAAAGATGTCAGCTGTGTTTGAAATATCGAATGAAAGATCTTTTGTACATAAAAATGTTGTTCATACATCTTTCTATGAAAGATCTTTCATCCATCACTTGGTTCAATTGAACATGTATAGCCAGTCTAAACAACAGTAACCACCAATATGGACTAAAGTGTGTATGGCTGTGTCTGCGAAACGATTGTTCACCAAATGATTGTTTGTTCAACTGCTGTTCAACCATCAACCAGCTTCTATCCAATGAGTTGGCCACTTTTAGTTTGTGGGTATGCTTTTGGGCCCTAGTAGGCCAATACACTCATGCCTGATAATTGGGCCATATAATTGAGCAGCCGATGAATGAGAAAACACTCGTTTATCAGCGTATGGGCATCTTTCATCGGCAGCACATGTCCCTGTTTAATCAGGAATGTGCTGCCGATAGTCAATAGAACACAATGAGGGAGAAATGACCGCGGTAGCAATCGTTCCACCCACATTCACTTTGCATCGGCCTGTGTAATCGAGCGTGATGGATGTGTTTCACTTTGGGCCCTCCACATTCACATTGTGGTGTGGTGTAAGGTGCCTCTTACAAAATAAAAAGCCTATCCCACTTTGGTCCAGCAACTGTTTTCTTAATGATGAGCTGATAATAGCAGGACTGCACTGCTGGGACCACTAACTATCAGCAGCTATTGCCTGCGAAATCAGCCACTTACTATTCATTTCCCCTGCAGCAATGCTATAGAGGAAATGAAGCATTACACAGACTCCAGCGACATCTTTGTAGTACACAGGCATACTGTTTTTTCACCGAAAAAGAAAACTAATCTTTGTAGTGCTCCCATAGCTAATAGTAACCACTTCAATTACAACATATGGAAAGAAGATTCCCAAAGTGGCTAATCCCTTTGAGTGGTTTTTAGGGAAGTCCTCTCCTTAGGGCTCCATTCTGTTAACTAAATGTGAGGTTTGTGTATAGAGCTGTTATTTTATTCATTTATATCTTCTGAAGCTCTATATAAAGAGATTGTCATCACTCCCATGTGCCCATAGTATAAACCCCAAAGGAACCTATCCGTGTGTTTTTGAAGTGTGAGAGGAGAGCCCCACAAAGGCAGAACATACAGTTGTTGCCCATGGTCAGGACCCCAGTGCTACAAGTCAAAACTGCTAACCACTGAGCCAGCATGCTGTCCACTGGGCAACAGGTGACTTTACAAAACAGCAAATACTGATGGGAAAAGGGTCAGTATCTCCCACAAGACCCTTCCAGTATTGGTGTAGGAATGGAGGACCTTTAACACGAGAACTCCTTATAGAAAGTAGATTTGCATGGAAGCACATACTTTAGCTGCCGTGGTTCACAGTCCACACCAGGAAGTAGAAGTCGAGCAGCCTGACGGACATCATCGCTATCTACGGAGAAACTGCGGCGGTATCCGGCATGAGCTACGGCAACACGGATCCATTCCATTAAAGGTGGGAGCATCAGGAATGGCCTGTTATGAGAACAAAATATAAGGTAGTTAGCGTTACATTCCAGAATTCTAGCCCTGTCTTTTTTACATGTGATAAGAAAATTGATCTCAGCTGGCGCCCGTCTTGTGGTTGGCAGCATTCCCACACTGCAATGCATTCTCGGTAATTTCCAGCTGACAAAGTGCTTGACAACCTGTGTACAGTGGGCGCTGTTTCCTCAATAATGTAACTCTATGCACATGTTCTCAATAAACACTGCTTTGTGGATCATACCATTTGATATTAATACAGATCAACTTGTATTTTCATTAATCCTCTCCTGAAAGCACTTGTCATATGTGATGATGTCATGACTTAATTCAATCCAGATATAATGTTAGCTCTGGGGAGGTATCACTTTCACCTACACCCCTGTATACATTTTCCTTGAAAAATAAAGGAAAGTTAACATGTATATACCATGAACACCTAAAAGGGAATGACCAACTTTAGACACCAGGTCATTTTTACATTCAACTTGTCTTAATACGGTATATCTTTATAGCAGTTGGAGCCCTCTTTTTGTGGCAATCCTCTATATAGACATAAAGTTAAATGCTGCAAGTCATTCTGTCTGTAGCTACCATTAGGGGGAGCTTAGACATTTACTACACTCAGCTTTATTAACCGAGTTCAAAGTACCGTATAACCACTATACAATAAGCTCCTTAGCTCTCTCTAGTGGCGGCTTCAGGAAGCTAGAATGTTCATACAGTGAAACCTTCTTTGAGGCAGCAGTCCAAACCTATATTAAATAGTTATCTTCTAGAGAACCGCTCTTCTCAAAGATGATGATGTCTGTCACCGGAAGGGTCTGGTTAAGGGCTTGTTCGCACGACCGTTTCCCCTCCGTGCCCATGCTGTGGAACGCAAATTGTGGTTCACAATGCATGGGCACCGGCCGTGGGGCTGCCACATGCAGATCGCGACCCCATTCACTTGAATGGGGTCTGCGATCCGTCTGTTCCGCAAAAAGATAGAGCAAGTTCTATCTTTTTGCGGTGCGGAGGCACGGAACAGAACCCACGGAAGCACTCTGTAGTGCTTCCGTAGGGTTCCGTTACGTGGTTCCGTTCCGTATCTCCGGATTTGCGGACAAGTGAATTGGCCCACTTCCATGATGCGGAATGCACACGGCCGGTGCCCCGTGTATTGCGGACCCGCCGTATGCGGGCCACAATACGGCAACGGTCGTGTGAACAAGCCCTAAAGGAGTAGTCTTCTCAAAGAAGTGGTTATTCTGAGAGGTTTCCCATAATCTTAAGTCTTTGTCTATGCAGAGGATGTATTTAGAAATTAATGAGCCCAGTAGCTCGGTCCTATTTCAGTCTAAAAAGTATTTTTAAAGGGGCGATATTCATTTTATTGATCATGTTCTGCCCATTAAGCTGCAGGACACTCAGCTGACCATTGCAGGTCCATCTGGACCCTGCATCTGTAAACACTAGTTCTCAGGCTCAGAATGTTTCCATTTACTGACAGAAATCTTGAAAATTGTAGAAGAGTTAAAATTCGAATTATATTTGAAAGATATATAACTTTTTTTTACTCTACATAAGAATAGCAGAAACCCTTTTATTTACTTCAGGAATCAAGCAAAAGATTCATCCCAGGTCACTACCATGTACCCAAAGAACTGGAGTTTATTTTTCTTTTGAAGACCAGGGGCTAGTATTGCTAGTGGAAGCTGATGATCTGTGGTCATGTACTGTAAAGACATGTACTGTAAAGGTGGTCATACACATTAGTCTTTTGTCAGCGAACCCACCGAGAGTGACGGTTTCGGCTCACACTAATTTGTATGGGGAGCTCCCAACTCTCCCTCAACAAATGATGTCAGGGAAGACAAGGGTCAGACATAATGAATATTTTCTCCAATCCTTTTGTTCTTCCTGGAAATAAGTTGCCACAAGAAGTTTATGGTGGCTGCTTTCTCTGCTCTCCCCATAGAACACACATTTACACGTCGTGTATGTGTATGGGGAAGCTGGGTGGGATTTGGTATCAATGATATCAGCGAAATGTTGATTTACTGGAAATAATTCCATAAGATCTATGAATCTCTCATGAAATAACCTTTAAGTATTTATTACAACCTTGTCGTTCATTAACAGAGAGATGCAAAGACAGTGATTGAATTACAAAGGTCAATACTAAACCACTCTATAGTGTTTAACACACCATCACTTTATTCCTCTGCCCAGGAAAACCAATGTTCTAGCCATCACTGATGAACACTTCAGATCACTTAACAGCACCTTCAAGGCAACCTTGCTGAAATATTCAGGAGCTAAATATGTGTTACACTCACAAGCAGAAATCCCGTCTATATGACAGCTTATATAATGACCACGTCTGTAGACAAGGGAAACCCCGATGGGAAAATTATGACCTTGACAAGAGAGATAAAGACACAAAAGTATAAGATTTGATGGGATCTACTGTATATCTACTGTATACGGACATTTTGTTACTATTTTTAATAAGCTCATAAAGACACAAGTAGCGGAGTTATAGAATATTGACTTACACAAAGAGCAAAAACCCCTAAAATTTTACTTTTAATAGTATAAAATAAAATATAATTAACCCTCACATAAAGACGATAGCTTATAATAATCATAAGTCTACAGAAAAACTAGTGTGACACTAGATATACCAACAGGGCTGTCTTTAACGCAGGGCAAAAAGGGCAGCTGCCCCGGGCCCAGTTGCTCCTGGGGGCCCAAGACAGCTGCCTCTTGAGCCCTGCTGGCCACTGGTGACGTGGGGGACCACGGCAGGGAACATGGAGATGAGCGCTTCTATTGCGGAAGAGCTCATCTCCATAGTCATCTGTATCGCCATCCTCAAGGCAGCGATACAGATGGAAGTGCTGCAGGGGGGCAGGGGAGGGAGAGGCGTCTCCCTTCCCCGTTCCTCTGATAGACTGCAGGCACTAGGCCTGCAGCCTATCAGAGGCCGATGCAGGCGGCCCGATTACGTCATCATGCCGCCTGAGCCATATAGCGTAAGACACAGGCCGGAAGAGGCCTGCATCGCATCGCTGCCAGCCTGATGGAGGTAAGTATAAGTGTTTATTTTTTTTTATATGGTACTATTACTGGCACATGATTGGGGGGCATCTATGGGGGCACCTGTTACTGGCACATGATTGGGGGGCATCTATGGGGACACCTTTTACTGGCACATGATTGGGGGCATCTATGGGGGTACTTGTTACTGGCAAATGATTGGGGGCATCTATGGGAGTACTTGTTACTGGCACATGATTGGGGGGCATCTATGGGGGCACTAGTTACTGGCACATGATTGGGGGCATCTATGGGGGCAGTTGTTACTGGCACACTATTGGGGGGAATCTATGGGGGCATCTACTGAGGCCACAAAGAAGGGGTATTTTATATGGGGGAAGGAGGACAGGAACACTACGGCGGCTTCTTCTAAAGGCCACAAAGAAGAGGTATTTTATATGGGGGGCTCTGTATAGGGGAATTTTATACCTGGGTACATTATGGTGGGTACTATGGGGAAGGGGAGAGAGGAGTACTATGGGCTCATCTATGGGGGGCACTTGCAAATTATGGGGGACACTGAGGGTATCTACTGGGGCACTATATATGGGGCATTTTATACTGGTACATTATGTGGAGCACTAGGAAGAAGAGGGGAGAGGAGCACTATGGGGCCATTTACTGGGGCACTATGGGGACATTAGCTCAACTGGGGGCATTAAAAAAGGTTGTTTTTTTTGCACTGGCACATTATAAGGAGAATTATTACTACTGGGGGGCATTATGATGGGCTTTTTGTACTACTAGTATGGGCACTATGGGAGCATTATTACTTCTGGGGCACAGCGGGGACATGTTGGGGGCACTGTAGGAGCACGATTACTACCATGTGTGCTCTAGCAGAGAATTATTCCTATTGGTGGGACTTTTGGGAGCACTATTACTGTAGGGGCACCTTGGCACAGTATCAGCTTACCACAATTATTTTTGGGGGACGTTATGTTTACACTATTAGTGTCAGGGGCACTATTTGCTGGGCGCAGTTATTTTAGGGCACTGTTTGCAAATAATTATTGAAGGGCACTATCTGCATGGTACTACTATTATCAGGGGGTTTATCTGTTTCTGCAGTATAGTATTGGGGAGCACAGCAGCACAGTATTGGGGGTGGTAGGATGATTTGTCAAGAAGATGGGAGGATGATGGAAAAGTAGTAAACTAAGATTTTGTTTGTCAAACTGCAGAGACGAGAAATGGCTGAAAAATGGTGGTCTGGTCTGAAAGGAGAAGATGATGAAAAAGAACATCTACATCAAAGAGATGTCACTGGATGTAAGAGGTATGTGGCGCTGTATTACCCTGTATGTAGGGGTGGATGGAGGGGTTATTAGTACAGAACTATCTGCACATTGAAAAAAATAAGTGCTAAAGATGAAGAAAAGGATACTGGCTGCCTAGATATTCACTATATCTAGGCTGCCAGTATCCTTTCCTTCATCTTTGGCACTTTTTGTCCCCTGATGAACCATTATCATCTTGGATGGTAAAACGCGTCGGGACTCAGCTTGACAAGTGTATTTAGGGCTTTCTAGGGCATATTCCATGGTTTAGCCACCGAGAAGTGGGGTCGCCCCTTTCGGGGCGGGTGCTCCGCTTTTAGGCAGGGATAGCCTAAAAAGGGACACCTAGGGACAAGTCATCTCCCGACCACTTCCACCCTTGTGACTTCATAACCCGATGCGTGTCATTCTTTAATCTATATAAGCTGTGGATCTATCCATCAAGCAGCACCATCAAAAGGGACACCCAGGCACAAGACATCCAACCCGGTGGGCGTTATCTTCCCAAATCACAGTAACCGTGAATTACTTCAACAAGTGGCACCACGCAAAAATCACGGGAACCGTGAGTAACCGCACCAAGTGGCCCGCACTGTTTACGTGTATGATATATTATGCCCTAGATAATCCTATTTACTTTTTCCAATTATATCACTAGTTGCTATCTTGGAATATCTAGTATACCGTGTCACACTAGTTTTTCTGTGGACTTGTGATTATTATAAGCTATCATCTTTATGTGAGGGTTGATTACAACCAAGTAGGATCCATCTTAGTATTGGTATTTTCCCTTAGCTCTAAAATTTAGGATCAAAGCCTAGGCAAGTCTTCCTTCGATCCACTGTAACCCTGCAACATTCTGGTGCTCACCATATATCGTACCTACCCTCATAACCTGCAACATTAGGATGCTCGCCATAATAGAAGTATCTGCATGTGTTCTATAGAGCCCCTTTAACTCTTAGGCCCCTTTCACACGGGCGAGTTTTCTGCACGGGTGCAATGCGTGAGTTGAACGCATTGCACCCGCACTGAATCAGGACCCATTCATTTCTATGGGGCTGTTCACATGAGCGGTAATTTTCACGCATGACTTGTGCGTTGCGTGAAAATCGCAGCAAGCTCTATTTTGTGCGTTTTGTCACGCAATGCAGGCCCCATAGAAGTGAATGCGGCTGCACGAAAATCGCAAGCATCCGCAAGCAAGTGCGGATGCAGTGCGATTTTCACACACGGTTGCTAGGTGACGATCGGGATGGGGACCCGATCTTTATTATTTTCCCTTATAACATGGTTACAAGGGAAAATAATAGCATTCTGAATACAGAATACATAGTACAATAGCGCTGGAGGGGTTAAAAAAAATAAAATAAAAATTTAACTCACCTTAATCCACTTGCTCGCGCAGCCCGGCTTCTCTTCTTTGCTGTGTACAGGAAAAGGACCTGTGGTGATGTCACTTCGGTCATCACATGGTCCATCACATGATCAATCACCATGGTAAAAAGATCCTGTGATGGACCATGTGATGACCGGAGTGACGTCACCACAGGTCCTGTACACCGCAAAGATGAGAAGCAGGGCTGCGCGAGCAAGTGGATTAAGGTGAGTTAAATATTATTATTATTATTTTTTAACCCCTATTTTTGTATTCAGAATGCTATTATTTTATAAGGGAAAATAATAAAGATTGGGTCCCCATCCTGATCGTCACCTAGCAACCGTGCGTGAAAATCGCACCGCATCCGCACTTGCTTGCGATTTTCACGCAGCCCCATTCACTTCTATGGGGCCTGCGTTGCGTGAAAAACGCACAAAATAGAGCTTGCTAGGATTTTCACGCAACGCAGAAGTGATGCGTGAAAATCACCGCTCATGTGAACAGCCCCATAGAAATAAATGGGTCCTGATTCAGTGCAGGTGCAATGCGTTCAACTCACGCATTGCACACGCGCGGAAAACTCGCCCATGTGAAAGGGGCCTTAGTCCCACTGACTAACCAGAATGGATGTTAATATTGCTAGAAATCAATGAAAGTGAAGAGTCCGTGTCAGAGATATAACTGACTTTAGGACATTGGGTTTATAATACAATAGGGGCATTAAAGAATAAAGGCCGCTTTTATCTTCAGTGATAGCTCTGTCAGATACTATTAGCCGACAGCTGCTGTACGACAGTGAATGTGGCTTTGTCAAAAGGACAGAAAACACCTACTTCAACTCAAGTAGCTATTCACTCACTGTATCTCTCTGCCATTCACTCCTTATCTCTGAGGCTTGGGCAACTGATAAGAGCGACATAGCCAGATAAACTGGATTGCCACTGATATATAGCAAACACAAAGACGATTTTCAGGATTCTTTCCATGGCACTACATGTACTCTCCTGTAGTTTCTGATACTCCTGTGACCTTGCTCTTTTACCCTGGTCTCCTTGATGGTACTTAAAGCAGTGCTATTTTTCAACTGGACAGAGTCCTACCAATCCATATATTTCACTGATACTAAGCATGTTATGGCTGTCAATGATCATGTTCAGGGCCAGAAGAATAGTTGAGAAAGGGTCCATTCACACGTCCGCAGAATGGGTCCGCATCTGTTCCGCAAATTGCGGAACAGGTGAGGACCCATTCATTTTCTATAGGGCAGGAATGGATGCGGACAGTACACAGTGTGCTGTCCGCATCTGCATTTCTGGAGCGCGCCCCCGATCTTCCGGTCCGCGGCTCCGGAAAAAAATAGAACATGTCCTATTCTTGTCTGCAATTGCGGACAAGAATAGACAGTTCTATGGGGGTGTCGGCCGGGTGTATTGCGGATCCGCAATACACTACGGACGTGTGAATGGACCCTAAGACTGGGACTACACACAAGTCTCTGACAAGTTGCACAGCCAAAAACTTTTGTGCATCTTGCTGTCAGATGACTATTTTAGAGCTGTGATATGGACAGACAGATAGCAGTCACACCTAACTTCCTTTGCAGTCTATGACAGCAAAGTCGAGGAGCTGAATTTTTGTGATTACCATGCCATGGTCGCTATAGGTAAGGGCTTGCCACATGACTCTATTGATCATCACTTGCCTAAGGTCTAGAAGTTCTTTAAAGTTGATTAACAAGGATAATATATGGCTTACACACAGGGGCGTAGCTATAGAGGGGGCAGAGATAGCAGTCACTACCATGCCCAGGAGCCTGAGGGGGCCCAAAGACCCTTGTGCCACATAAGAAGACACCGGTATTATAGAAAGTGCATGCTGGTCAAGTAACACTTCTGGCTGGAGGGAAGGGGTTAGGTCAAGAGTTTGGCATCGGGGATGCCGTTTCACTTTTTGCCTCAGGCAGCACAAAGGCTATGTGCTTCCCTGGCCACAAAGCACTGAGGGAAGGGGGCCCAAGCTGAACTCTTGCACCATGGCCCATGAGCCTTTAGCTACGCCCCTGCTTTCAAACCTAGGACAATATTATATAAGGTCAATACAGGAGCAAAAAGGGGGTAAAGAAATTAGAAGGGTGCTACAATTACCGTACACGGTGTGGTCAGTAGAAATTGGGGCCAACAGAAGAGGGCCAAACATGAGAAACATGGAAGACTGGGCTTTTAAGATATAAGCTGGGACAGTAATTGATTCCTTGAAGAAACTTGATAATTCGCCAAAGGTAGGATTTTTTTTTATCCCATCCAGCTAACAATCTAATATTTTCTTGGAATGAATGGGAAAAATAGGGTACATAAAATCCAACTTTTTCCCCACACATTTATATGTAATTCTTCTGCAGTCATACCTTGTCACAGTAAACCATAATCATGCAACTTCATTGTCCAGAGCCTGCACTTGCATATACCATTAAAAAGCTAAGTCATTACTTACTGATGGTACCGTGAGGCAGTAACAGGCCTTAAATATGAAGAGGGAAGCTATGCGTCTCCTAGGATGGTGCAGGAAACCTATCGGAGGAGATGTATGGTATGATTTGCTGTGTTTTCCCCACGATCACCTGGCCTGAGGTGAGGCCAGGTGCGATAATCACTTGGGAATAAAGCAATCCTCAGTGTGTGAGAGGAGGAGTTAGGTCCCAGGGAACAGACTTGCAGAGGGCCTGTGTGGTCCCAGCCAGGAGGGCTGGGGGCCAGAAGGCTGAGGAAGCCTGGGTTTGAGGGAATTGAGAAGGAAGCCTGCAGTGGCTCTGTGTGGTTCCAGCCAGGAGGGCTGGGCGGCCACAAGGCTAAGGAAGCCTGAGGTTGGGGGGACCCAGTGATGTCTGAAGAAGAGAGGTGTCGCACAGTCAGAGTCAGAAGGACTGCTGGACCATATCACCCCAAGGTACAGTCAGGTCCATAAATATTGGGACATTGACACAATTCTAACATGTTTGGCTCTATACACCACAATGGATTTGGAATGAAACAGACAAGATGTGCTTTACCTGCAGACTGTGAGCTTTAATTTGAGGGTATTTACATCCAAATCAGGTGAACGGTGTAGGAATTATAACAGTTTGCATATGTGCCTCCCACTTGTTAAGGGACCAAAAATAATGGGACAATTGGCTTCTCAGCTGTTCCATGGCCAGGTGTGTGTTATTCCCTCATTATCCCAATTACAATGAGCAAAAAAAAGGTCCAGAGTTAATTTCAAGTGTGCTATTTGCATTTGGAATCTGTTGCTGTCAACTCTCAAGATGAGATCCAAAGAGCTGTCACTATCAGGGAAGCAAGCCATCATTAGGCTGAAAAAACTAAACAAACCCATCAGAGTCTTTTGGGGGGGGTTTTGCACCCCGTCACTCAATTCATTACTTGCAGGAGTAATTATGGGGTCTACTTGGTCACTTGCCAATGCGGAGCCTTTTATATAGGCAAAACTATTCGCCCCCTATTTGAGAGATTTAGGGAACACCTAAATTCTCTCAAAACAGGAAAAGGTTGCACCAGGCTCATTGAGCATGTATGTAATGAACATGGAGGCAACCCACAGTGCCTCTCTTTTGTGGGGATAGAGCAGGTGCCAATTAGGTCCCGAGGTGGGCACTCCTGCAGAGAGAATCCGCATGGATTATAAGAGCCGACGCCGTGGGTCCTTTAGGACTTAATGACAGGAATGACCTGAGTGTGTTCATTTAAATCTCCAGTCTTACCGCTGTGAGTGTGTTAATTGTATTCAGCTGGGCTCGACCGTATGGGCGGTAGAAAAGAAGTCTAAGCGTCGTGGTTGCTATGACGACTAGACACAGTGACGAGTATAAGATGCGCCTGTGAGCGCTACTCAGTCACTGGCCTGATGATGCGCAAGTTAGCACGAAACGGCCGTTGCCGCTGACCTCAGCTGTGTCTTACCGCACCATATGCTCCAGCCCGAAGTGCCTGTCTTAACTTTTGTAAGAATAAAGAACCGTCTATCAACGCTGGTGAGTGCCGCCTGCTCTATCATCTTCCATATTTGCATACTTATACTATTGAGGTCGTGCACCACCGACAGTGTTAAAGTGACAGGTGCTGGGGACCGGGTAATCATTACATCTGTAACGTCTGGCAGTGCCGCCTATCTCTCTTTTTCTCAAATCCCTGCAAACCCATCAGAGAGATAGCAAAAACATTAGGCGTGGTCAAAACAACTGTTTGGAACATTCTTAAAAAGAAGAAACGCACCGGTGAGCTCAGCAACACCAAAATACCTGGAAGACCACGGAAAACAACTGTGGTGGATGACCGAAGAATTCTTTCCCTGGTGAAGAAAACACCCTTCACAACAGTTGGCCAGATCAAGAACACTCTCCAGGAGGTAGGTGTATGTGTGTCAAAGTCAACAATCAAGAGAAGACTTCACCAGAGTGAATACAGAGGGTTCACCACAAGATGTAAACCATTGGTGAGACTCAAAAACAGGAAGGCCAGATTAGAGTTTGCCAAACGACATCTAAAAAAAACCTTCACAGTTTTGGAACAACATCCTATGGACAGATGAGACCAAGATCAACTTGAACCAGAGTGATGGGAAGAGAAGAGTATGGAAAAGGAAAGGAACTGCTCATGATCCTAAGCATACCACCTCATCAGTGAAGCATGGTGGTGGTAGTGTCATGGCGTGGGCATGTATGGCTGCCAATGGAACTGGTTCTCTTGTATTTATTGATGATGTGACTGCTGACAAAAGCAGCAGGATGAATTCTGAAGTGTTTCGGGCAATATTATCTGCTCATATTCAGCCAAATGCTTCAGAACTTATTGGACGGCGCTTCACAGTGCAGATGGACAATGACCCAAAGCATACTGCAAAAGCAACCAAAGAGTTTTTTAAGGGGAAGAAGTGGAATGTTATGCAATGGCAAAGTCAATCACCTGACCTGAATCCGATTGAGCATGCATTTCACTTGCTAAAGACAAAACTGGAGGGAAAATGCCCCAAGAACAAGCAGGAACTGAAGATAGTTGCAGTAGAGGCCTGGCAGAGCATCACCAGGGATGAAACCCAGTGTCTGGTGATGTCTATGCGGTCCAGAATTCAGGCTGTAATTGACTGCAAAGTATTTGCAACCAAGTATTCAAAAGTGAAAGTTTGATTTATGATTATTATTATGTCCCATTACTTTTGGTCCCTTAACAAGTGGGAGGCACATATGCAAACTGTTGTAATTCCTACCCTGTTCACCTGATTTGGATGTAAATACCCTCAAATTAAAGCTGACAGTCTGCAGTTAAAGCACATCTTGTTAGTTTCATTTCAAATCCATGGTGTATAGAGCCAAAAATGTTAGAATTGTGTCGATGTCCCAATATTTATGGACCTGACTGTATTTCGCTGCTTCTACCAGGATGACTGGTGGGTTGCACTGGTCACAGCTAGGGGGCTGTCTAACTGAATACCACAGTGTGAACACTGACCTAGAGGTGAGTTAGGGAGACCTCTGTATAGTGAGTGCCTAGCCGGCACATTGTGAAGTGAAGCTGCGACTTTATTGTGCCAAGTGACGCCAAACTGGGAAGTGTGAAGTGTTGTGTGACAAATAAAGAACTGGTTGAGCTTGAAAACCCCCTGTTTGATGAGAAGTCTGTCATTGCCAACCCCTGAGAGAGAGATCGGTCCCTTACAGCACTAAATAAATCAGAGGGCAATTCCATTCACAAATGAAAGCATTCCGTTCTGTTCAGTTGCGTTTTGTCCTAATTGACAATGAATGGGGAAAAATCTGAAGCTTTTTTTCTGGTATTGAGACCCTATGACGGATCTCAATACCGGAAAATATTAACGCTAGTGTGAAAGTAGCCTTACTGAAGAATTGTAGACCTGAATGTATAGGATGATTTTCTTACGGTATCTGAGACGAATAGCTTAAAAAAAAAAAAAAGATTCTAAACATCCACTATTCAAACTAACTTAAAAAGATGTCCCAAATATTCTCCACCTCCACTGTGACAGGGGGTGGATGTTGCATGGCAACCTCTGTCACAGTACAGAGCACAATTTAAAATCTGTCTGGGCACGTCTCCAACATCTTTTTTTTCTCTTGTGTTGACTTGCATCTGTGCACATTTTAAAGAGTAACCCGAACAAATCTCAGCTCCTTCCAAAATAAACCGCAGATTTAAGTGGAATGAAAAAAGTGCTTACTCTGTAACCAACCACGTCCCACAGTGGCTTCTCAACAAATTCTTAAATATGATAAATCTAGTATAAAAGGAAACAAGTACGATGTTAATAAAAACAAAATAACAAAAAGGGAAAACAAAAACATGGGTGGTGCCTATAACAACCAATCAAATTTCAGCTATTACCAGTAATATATTTTTTTAAGGCAGAGTCCTGATTGCTTGTTGTGCACAACTCTCTCTCACTTTTCACATAGTTTTATACATTTCCTAACAATATTCTATAAGAATCGAAACAATCTTTCATTCACGTCTTCCTTAAAAAAAAAATCAGTGATCAGCTGTATTCTGTTAGGAGACCTGGTAGTGTTTAATTTTCCTGCAGCGCTACCACAGGAGAAACTAAGTATAACACATTGCCATTCAAATCAATGGGCTATTTGTGTAAAGCAGGTCAAGTTCTCAAAAGAGAGAAACATGTTTTGTAAGCTATCTACACTTTGTCCAAGAAATGAAGATCCTGTACAGAAGAACCCCCCATTAACTCAGAATTCGATAATAGGAAAAATGACCCAAATTAGTAGAGGCTACTTTAGACATCCCAATGTGTTCATAATCCAGATCTGTCTCTACTACTAGATCTATTCAAATGTCTCAGGAGTGAACAACTGCAAAGTCATCCACTGTGAATGGCAAAAAGTATCGCACTCAGGGGTAAAAGCTATATGTATATTATTCATGTATCTATGCAGAAACAAGATACAGTAAAAAGATGTCTAAAATCTAAAGAGTAAAAGTATAAAATCTAAAAGCAAATGTCTAAAACCTAACAGATATCGGACACTAGATTCACTAGCTAAAATGGAGATTATTACAGCTACTTGTAATGCAATATTAGGATGGAAATGAAGATAGTTGATACTGTTGAGAGATTTTGTAAGGACTTATTAAACAATATAAAAGTGGGAGTCTAATGGGGTGAGGAAGATGGTTCTAGAGGATGGGAGCAGCACTAGATATGCTTTTTAATCATACTTATAAGGAGATGAAGAAGAAGAAACAATGGGACAATGTAAGGAGGAGAGAAATTGGTTCCAATATGAACAGGCAGAGTAAGACATAAATTAAAGGGATGGCATCAGGACTCAATAAGGTGTTTAGTAGATCTAGAATTTGCTATTTGATTTGTCATCATTGAAAAATAGACTCCACAGTCCATATGAAATATTGGATCATGTGTGCAGCATCTGTGTGTTTCTAAGAGATTAATGGGCCTAATATCACGAGGTGTACAGTAGTTGTCACAGTCCAAAATTTTCAGATACAATCCTGGAAAATTCAGATTGACCTGGCCCCAACCATGTAAATCACACCCATAAGTTTGGGGCGTTGCCAAGGGTTGAGCTTAAATGCCTTCAATTGCCAAACCTAAATTTTGCCAAAAATGCCCAAGGTAGTTTTCCAGTGCCGAGATCAAAACTTAAGGATGGTACTCAACACTCAGGGAGTTTGTTGTAATGTATTTTTCTGGAGTTGGGGATTACTTATTGTTAAGATGCAACCGAGGACATAGATGGTTCCTCTTCAGTGTATGGCATGGTAGCTAAAGCTCTGAATGAGGGCACTTACAGGTGTTTTTGTTTTTTTTTAATCTTGGACCAAAGCAATTTAATTCCTTGGCCAAAACTGAAATATCTGTATTATTATCAGTTGCTGACAGATTAGACCAGTGCTAGAAGCCATATTCTACAACTGTAGCTCTGTCACTGAATTGTTGGGAAAGCCCCAACGAGCTACCTAATATTCACAGGTTGGCATACCTACCAACCATTCCTTAAGCAAATTTGTCCCAAAGAAGGCATTTCTGGGAGTTTTGTAGTTCTCTTAAGGACCAAGAGAGGTAAAAGTTTGGAGGTATGGGGCTGCCGAGCAGAAACTTGGGAGGCTTCGTAATGCTCCCCCTGCTTTTGTGGTCTAAACCCCCTATCTAGTGCCTACTGTCTCCTGATTCCCTCTATTGGCCCACATAGAATTACCTTAATAAATATACTTTCCTTTAAGATAAGAAGATAAATATGCTGTAAGTCACATTAACAGGGGGAAAAAAAGAAAAAAAAGATCAAGTTTATGGATGAAACTGGAGAAAACAACATCATTAGAACCAGATTTTCATGTTTCTGTTTGTTTTTAACTTGTGCCATCTGTGAATCTTCACTAGCAGCTTTCTCTGTGTGTATTATATTGCAGACATGAGTTATGTCATTGATTAGCTTATAGAACAGATCTCTCTTCTGGAATCTGAGACGTCACCCAGGATTTTAAACTGAATTTTTAGTGATTGACATTTTGTTTTCATTTGTCTCAAGTGAAATGAAATTAGATTTCTAGAGAAAGATGGTACTGTACATAGTCATCCACAATGGCAACAATGTAAACCTGAAGGAAAGCTCCATTGCACTAGAGGGGGCTCATTTATACTGCCCCCATTATGCAGCTAGCTCCCCCTAGTGGTGGCTGGATACAGCCAACATTATCTAATTTAGCAGTCAAAAAAACAATACTCCCTGCTATTTCAAGAAATGAAGTGAAAAAAAATAATTTCTACTTAATTTGATAACAACATAGATTTGGCTAAGGTCTCAGGGGAAGTTAGACCCAGTATGAGTTTTGCCATAAGACCCTATGCATACAGCCCTGCACATGGGCACCAATTTCACAGCTTGATTGATGTCATGACTGCCAGCATGTTTTCTATTTACGGGCCACGTAGTAGTGGAATTTCTTCTCACCGTGTTCAAAGGGTCTCTGCTCCTCAACTGCTACTATGTAAAACCCTTATTTAGTCATTAAATCAAAGGGAAACCTCAAACCGAATAAGGTCAGTGGCCTCGAATGTAAAGGGCCCTTTAGATGGGCTGAGAATTGCAAAGATTATGGCGTTAGCGATGATCAGGTGGTGTAAATGTACCGCTAATTACTCGATGAACGAGCGAAACACTTGTTATTGCGCACACAAAAATGATTGCTTACTGGCAGCAGATCGTGCTGTGTAAACCCGATCTCCTGCCGACAAACAATGAGTCCTTATGGGGAAGAGCTATGGCATTATCGGTCGCTCCTCCCCATATTCTGGAGGAGATCTCTGCATATAAATGCAGCGGTATCCTCCATTAGTGATCAGCCAATTGTCGTGAAGGAACACTTCCTTCCTGACAACCTGCTGTAATATCCTCCCGTGTAAAGGGACCTTTAGAGTCAGGACAGTCTGACTACTACTGCCTTCTAAGATAAGTGTGACTCTTTTTAGGGGGGAAATAGGCTGCCAGGAACGCTTGTTAGCGGCATCTGGCAGTCTAATACTGCCTCCAAATGCCTGATGAATGAGCAAAGGCTTGTTCATCGGGCAATTTTTACTTTTATGCATGCTTAAAAATCACAATGGTGCCTGCAGCAGATCGCGCTGTGTAATAGTGATCTGCCGCCAGCACATCGCTGCCTGCATGTGGACGAGCAATGGCATAGTGATCCCAACAATCATCAGCAGCATCGGGTGTCTAATATATCCTTTAGCTTTGTTACATTGTTAAGCAGAATCTATTTTCTCTGACCAGCACTTTGGGAGGCTATTAGGTGGGTACAAATGCTCATAAAAGTACCTTATGGAAAGGAACTTTTGAAAGAAACTTTCCTGTGACATTTCATTAAGGCCTCTTGCACACGACCGTATGCCCTCCGAGATATACGCTCCGTGAGCGGGCAATATGTCCCGGAGTGGCAATGATCGTGTGCACAGCATCATAGATTACAATCATGCTGTGGACGTCGGGCCGCCCGCGGGCTATTGTCCCACACTTATATGATCTTATGAGTGCGGGACAATAGCCCCGCGGGCGGCCCGACGTGCACAGCATCATTGTAATCTATGATGCTGTGCGCTCCCGTGCACACGATCAATGCCGCTCCGGGACATATGGCCCGCTCACGGACTGTATATCTCGGAGGGCATACGGTCGTGGGTAAGAGGTCTTAGACTGTGACTTCCAGTAGAGAATAATGAAGAAAAATAGGTAAAAAGTATAATAGGACAGCAGAATATTGATGCATTTGGGTATAGTCAAGGACAGGACAATAAACTATATGGCAAAGAGATCATTCATTATGTAATCCATTATTATAGTTGAAGGAAATACAAAGAATTTTATTTTACACATTCTCATTTCATATGTTAAAAAATAAAATAAAATTAGCCTGGGTCAATAAAAGGGTTCCCACATTTTTTGTGCTATAGCCCAGTTTCCTAATAAAGGGAGAGTCGACATTTGAAAAAGAAATGGTTGTTTTAGGTTACTGACAAGGTTAGGATGCAGCAGTTCATGTTTGCCCCAAAAATATCACCATATGGCACACACAAAAATGCTGACACAATGCTCCAAAATATTACCACCATACAGTGTCTAATATATGCCATGCAGTACTCCAAGTAACTAAAATGAAGAAATCTGTAGGCTGCTTTCTGATGACAGCAGAGCATTCTGCACCGCTGACAGTTTTTGTGTGGGCCCCTTTTGAGCCATATAAACCGACTGTACGGTATGCGAGATAGAGTGTAGGAGACCCTATGGCAAACACCCCTTTTGCCTGTGCTTAAACCTGGTCCTAAACGGCAATGGGTAATCTGACTGCTGATTGGACACAATTATAATTGCGCACCATAGGGAATTAATATTTGTGCGATTATGGCAGTATTATTTTGGAACCATATGGCAAAAAATATCATGTTTTCTACTGTTTTTCTACTTTGTTTCCTTCCTTGTCAGAAAATAAGATTGGGGCTCCCACACAAAATTTTTACCAAAGCTCTTTGTCCATTGCTATTTTCTCATATACACCTACTCACAAATCACAGGTTTGTTCAAAAAGAAAACACGGACATAAAATGTCTGATATTATAGATAAAAAGTGGAACACGAGAACAGGGCATGCTGGCCTGTAATTTGATCAGAAATCCATGTGAAGGTGACATTGTTATATTACAGAATAAAAGGATTCCCTGCCTGTCATCATGGGAAGGTCGCATCTTTCTGCCGTGAAAATGGATATGGTAGGACAATAAAATCACACTGAAAGCTGGTTTTACCCAAGGCTTGATAATAGTGCTGATTGCTGCAACACCTCGTGAAACTACAATAATCGTACTGCAATTTTTGTTCAAAGTAGAAAATTGACTTGTTATAATATTGTGCAGCATGGACACCTGAAATTTACCCAGAAAGACCAAAAAACAAGGATTTTTTTCATTAGCGTTCCCAGGCTGAAGGGAAGATGTGATTTGGAAATGGTAAAACCTATCAATTCACAGGAAGAATTTACCGTACATATGGATAAACTGGGTGCAATCATCAGGTGGTCCTTGTGTTTTGTGGGTGACAGGAGAACACCCAGACAGCAGAGGGCGCTAGTTGTTGTGAGAAGCGCAATAGTAAAGCAGATTTAAAAAATCCTAAACACTAGACAGTCTAAAGATGCACCAGATTTATCACAGTCGCTCATGCTGGAGGATAAATCTGGGGCGTCTTTAAACACAGTTGGTTGGCTCACTTTCCATCAGAATTTTGCACCAAAATTTGAGCGCATTTTTGGTGCAAAGTGTAGAAACTTAAATGGGTTATGCCATGATTAATGTAAAAAATGAAAATCAGGCATCATATAGTACAGGGCAATCTCTTTCTAAAAAAACTAGAACCAGCCCTCTACCTCAAATGGATCCAGAGATCTCCCCAATCATTACTCCAATTGTTCTGCTAGATTTATTTCAGGCTGACAGGTCAGGGGCGTGTCCTTTACCTGCAGCTCTATCCCTGTAAGGCTAGGTCTACACGACGACATTGGTCGTGCGACGGCACAACTACACTGCAAAATGTGTCACGCGACATTAATGTCGCACGACAATATTTATAATGATAGTCTATGGTGTCGCACTGCGACAGGCTGCTACTGCGACATGACAGTCGCAGAAAAATCTATTTTGAATGGATTTTTTGCGACTGTCGTGTCGCAGTCTCAGCATGTCGCAGTGCGACACCATAGACTATCATTATAAAAAATGTCGCGCAACATTGGTGTGACAAAATGTTGCGCGATAAATGTCGTCGTGTAGACCTAGCCTAACTGCCACAGCTTCTAACAGACAGTTCAAGATTTAAACTTAGCTTGTGCAACCACAAGAAATAAGGAAGAGCGCAAACAGTAGATGGCACCATACGAATACATGTTATTGAATAGCTGAGTGGCTATACTAAACATTTAATTGCATGTAATTACAAAAGTATTCAGGTGCTGGTTTGAAAAGGTAGAATATTTTTCATGGCACAACCCCTTTAAGCCATGCCCATGTCCAGTTAGGCCATACCCTCTTGTCTAAACACCAAATAAAAACTGGAATACTGTAACTGCAGCAACACATCACATGACCAAAAACAAATAATACAATATTTAACACAGTTAGGGGGCATTCACACAACCGTATGCATTTTGCAGTCCGTAAAATGCGGATCTGAAATATACGAACAATGGGTCTGTGGTCCCTAACCCTAAGAAGAGACAAGTTCTGTCTTTTGCAGAATGATAGTGGGCACAGAAGTTATACTGAATGCCCACCATGGTGCCATTGAGCATTAGTTTAAGGGTTAATTTATTTATGTCTTTACTATTTTCCCGCCTTTTGTATTTTAATATACAATTCTTTTTTACATTTTCTGAGGTAATTCTAAGTGAGGATTCTGATTAGTACCTGGATGCTCACCTGTTGCTGAGGTACCTGTTTTCTGCCTCTTCCTGGGAAAATTGAATATTTAAAGAGGATCGCAGCAGGTCCGCAGCCTGTCCGCCGCGGAGCTTGGATGAAGAGGACGTCGTCCCGCCCGCCCTCCCTGTTATAAGAAGAAGAAGTCGTGGTCTGATATTGAAGGGGGGTTAGTCACCCAGCTTTGCTGGGGGGATAATTTGTGGACTTATGAATTTTTAAAATGAGTATTTATTTATTTATTGGTTATTTATTTATTTAATTAATTATTATGGTTATGGTATTATATTGATGTAACCCTTAATAAAAGACCACGGCCAATTTCTACCACAATTTTGGTTTGTGTTTATTTTATTAGCATAAGATTTATTTATTAATTATTATATATATACGAGTATTGCTCATATGGCACCATGAACACACGGATGTGAATAAAAATTCAAAAAATGGATGCAACATGAACGTCACACAGACGCCATCTGTATTTTGCAGATTCGTGTTTTGCGGACTGCAAAATGCATACAGTGGTGTGAATTTACACTAAACAAGAAAGGAACAAAGCTGAGTGAGCACTCAACACGGAGTTCAAGGGATATTTGTGCATGATAGCCCTAAAACTCCCTAGCATTCTTTGCTCTAGAATGTTCTAAACGTACATCCAGCCACCGTTCTTGCTTTCTTTATCAAGTTACTAAACTATTCCCATCAAAAACCATAACACCCCCCATTTTGCTCCTGCAAAGAATATTGCACCAGCCATCACAGTTTGATAAAACATTTCCAATGTTTTCCAGATACATGAAATGACCTGAGCTTCTGAATGAAACATAGTCTACTCATACCAAAGACCTTATCAATGAGGACCTTCTGATTTAGCTCCCTATCAACATGTACTCCCAAACAGTGATGGCCGGTTCGCCGTGAACACATGCGAGCTGCCATCTTTACTGACAAGTCCGGCGAGGCACAGGTAAGTCCTTACCTGTGCCTGTGCGCGAGCCGGTCTGAAATGAAATGCGGTCACTGGGAGCAGGCAGTTCCGAGACCAGCCCAATGAAGGCCCCCGGACGCTGTTCTCGGAACTGCCTGCACCCGGAGACCGCATTTCATTTCAGACCGGCTCGTGCACAGGCACAGGTAAGGACTTACCTGTGCATCGGCGGACTTGTCAGTAAAGATGGCAGCTCGCATGTGTTCGCGGGCGAACACTGCGAACTGGCCATCACTGCTCCAAAATAGAGATCTTAACAATTTCCACATCTTGTCCCTCAAATCACTGGCACAACACGGTCCTTGTTTCTACTAAAATTCACAATGATTTGCTTTGTTTTAGCTACATCAAGGATTAGACCAGTCATGTGACACCAATACACAACATTATACACTAGGGGAGAGTTATCAAAACTGGTGCAAAGGAAAACTACCTTAGTTGCCCATAGCAACCAATCAGATTCCACCTTTCATTTTCCAAAGGAGCTCTGCAAAATGAAAGGAGGGATCTGATTGGCTGTTATGGGCAACTAAGTCAGTTTTCCTTTGCATCAGTTTTGATAAATCTTCCCCTATATTCCTCTATTCTAAATCACATCCTCCTTTAACACAACCAACTACTACAGACTCATGTTAGGACTTCTGCAGATGACATAGCTCATAGATGCAATTAAAATCCACAATTAATAAAAAATAAAATAAAGACATGTACTCCACCATGGTGCAAATTAAGCTTAAATTCTGTAGTAAACCTCCCCTTGTGTTTTAGTGTTTTTCTCTGTTGTGTTTATAACTGCAATTTTTTTTACAAGTTTATAGTGCAATATAAAACAACACACAAAGTGTTTTAGCAGAATTTGTTTCTGGCATTTTACCCACAGTTAAGTAGGGTAGATAGATAGATAGATAGATAAAATATTCCTAATTTATCTCAATAATTTACAAAATACTATAAGGCCCCTTGCAGACGAGCGTGTCCGGATTAGGTCCGGATGCGTCCCGGTGCATTGCGGCAAACCCGCGAGTAGGTACGCAATTGCAGTCAGTTTTGACTGCGATTGCGTTCCGTTGTTCAGTTTTTATCGCGCGGGTGCAATGCGTTTTGCACGCGCGTGATAAAAAACTGAATGTGGTACCCAGACCCGAACTTCTTCACAGAAGTTCAGGTTTGGGTTTAAAGTTGTGTAGATTGTATTATTTTCCCTTATAACATGGTTATAAGGGAAAATAATAGCATTCTGAATACAGAATGCTTAGTAAAATAGGGCTGGAGGGGTTAAAAAAAAAATATATATAATTTAACTCACCTTAATCCACTTGTTCTCGCAGCCGGCATCTCTTCTGTCTTCTTTTGTGAAAAATAGGACCTGTGTTGACGTCACTGCGCTCATCACATGATCTTTTACCATGGTGATGGATCATGTGACGGACCATGTGATGAATGTAGTGACGTCATCAAAGGTCCTATTCCTCACAAAAGAAGACAGAAGAGATGCCGGCTGCGCGAACAAGTGGATTAAGGTGAGTTAAAATTTTATTTTTATTTTTTTAACCCCTCCAGCCCTCTTGTACTATGCATTCTGTATTCAGAATGCTATTATTTTCCCTTATAACCATGTTATAAGGGAAAATAATAATGATCGGGTCCCCATCCCGATCGTCACCTAGCAACCGTGCGTGAAAATCGCACCGCATCCGCACTTGCTTGCGGATGCTTGCGATTTTCACGCAACCCCATTCATTTCTATGGGGCCTGCGTTACGCGAAAAACGCACAAAGAGGAGCATGCTGCGATTTTCACACAACACACAAGTGATGCGTGAAAATCACCGCTTATGTGCACAGCCCCATAGAAATGAATGGGTCGGGATTCAGTGCGGGTGCAATGCGTTCACCTCATGCATTGCACCCGCACGGAAAACTCGCCCGTGTGAAAGGGGCCTAACTCTGCTAAGACTTGAGCTGTTTACTATATTTACATTAGTGAATTCCAAAATCTGAGAAGATTTCCAGGTAACAAAGACAGAGCTGTGTTTTGGTTATTTATGATAGAATAAAATTTTATAAGGTGAAATGAATAATTGGATTCTAGAATGTATAAAATATGTTTTGGAATAAAGAAGATGAGAAACAGCTGGATATATGATAGAGCTAAGTGGCATCATCTTCTCGTATTTTACTACATAACCAATTGTAATGTAGAACTTTGTGGCACTCTGCCAATATACGCTTGGAGTCGGGTTTCCACCCCCTCATATAATAATGAAGAAAACTCCAGCAGTTATGTTGCAAACAGGTGAATCGTTTATTTGAAGTGCGGCCTTTACATACAGTAACGTTTCGGCCGGATATGGCCTTTATCAAACTGTTGCCGCTTTTAAGAAGATGGGGAAGTATGATGGAAAGCTGAGCTCAATCAACAATGATGGCGTGCAGTTGCACGGGTAGGTGAATGCGGATTTTGTGTATAGAGCTGAGGACATGGGTTGCTAGATGGCCGCTAGCACATCTGCAATACCCAGTCCCCATAGCTCTGTGTGCTTTTATTGTGTTAAAAAACCGATTTGATACATATGCAAATTAACCTGAGATGTGTCCTGTATGTGAGATGAGTCAGGGACAGGACTCATCTCAGGTTAATTTGCATATGTATCAAATCGTTTTTTTTTTACACAATAAAAGCACACAGAGCTATAGGGACTGGGTATTGTGGATGTGCTAGCGGCCATCTAGCAGCCCATGTCCTCAGCTCTATACCCAAAATCCCGGTGACAGGTTCCCTTTAAAAGCGGCAACAGTTTGATAAAGGCCATGTCCGGCCGAAACGTTACTGTATGTAAAGGCCGCACTTCAAATAAACGATTCACCTGTTTGCAACATAACTGCTGGAGTTTTCTTCATTATTACTACATAACCAATCAGTAGACTTTCCATTCAGAAGCTTAGATCAGCTGGTTGATTATCACTGAGACCACTGTAAAAATGTCCAGAATTGTCACCTAGAGAATAATGGTTCCATACTGTGTTGAGATAATAGCACTATATAGTGCCAAATAGTACCATAATACTGCCCCCGAGCACCTTCATAACTGCTACAGTGACTACATAATAGTACAAAACACTACCCAAATAGCAGTCCTACGAAATGCAAAGCCTTACCGTTCTGTCTGTAGTGTCACTTTGGAAGGTTCCACATTGGGGTTCTCCCACTCCATCTGCGGGCAGTGCATGAAGTAACAGAGGGTGTACAGGGCCTCTGGCTCCCAATACAGAGGTCCTTGCTTGCTGTGCATTGGGGTGCCATTACCATGCTGCTTTAAATTGAGTGGCTGCAGATGATGCATTGCTCGAGATACTAGGTCACCTGTTGACAAAGAAAACATGTATTTGCTAAAACATCTTATCCAGAATAATGAAAAATCACAGTCATTTACTCAAGTGTGCAGTCCAGAACTACATGCTGTGATATGAACATGTCTGCTATTGGGCCCATGGTAGAAGAGAACCCAGCACTGATATGCTTCCCCTGCTTTCCATGATAGTGACACAGTGACTACTTGTGGCTGCCATTAGGGTGCACTTACTGTATACAGGAGCTTGTTTTGTGCTATCCATCACCATCTGATGAGTAGTTTGAATGGTCAAGTGAAGCTCAGTCAATCTTTGATCTTACAAACTTATAAAGCAGTATGAATTTACCAGTGGTGACAATTGATGTAATTCTGCTATTACTGTCCCCAACAGATAAAACTGTGTGAAAATACTGCCCAACACCCTTTCAAATCAAAAAAATACATATAATTTGTTGCAGCGCCGTAGCTACCATGGAAGCAGGGGAAGTGGATGCTGTGGAGGCCAAACTCAGGAAGAGGCCTGGGGAGTACAAATGGATTTATTTTCAGGGCCCAGGGAGGGGTGAGTATAGTGCTCGAAGTCCTAGAATGGGTATTACTCGCCACTCCCTGGTCTTCTTCTCAGGGTGCCTGCACTGAATTAAGTCCTGACAGCACACAGCTTCAAGACAGGATGTAGTGTGCATAGGAGCGCACTATGACCTGACGCTGTGCGCGGGGGTGGCCCATTCAAAAATTTGCTGTGGGGCCCAATCAGTTCTAGTTACGCCACTGATATGTTGTGAGATAGCTTACATGTATGTCAGGCTCAATCTGTGGATGTTCTTTGCTATATATTGTTTCCTTAGCCTGAAAAACATTTGTGTTAAATCTTTTCTTCTGTTGATTATTTCTTGCTCTGTTACTATGGTAACAACTACTGTCTTCAGGTGTTCATCACTGTACTAGGGAAGCTTAAAACAGCACAAAATTGACTTTCTTTGTATTTCTAAAAAAGCTTGTCTTTTTAAACAAGAATTTGGAAAATAAGTATGTTACTTCAAATCTGCCAACCAGGGATTTGTAAATGGTCCCTGGAGAAAATAGCAAAATTGGGAATACCAATGCAGACCAGGACGTTTCTGTTACAGTAAAATCTGAAGATACATTTTAGGTGTATCATACACTATTCAGTTTCAGGGTCAAATAACAGAAATGTCCCCCCCCCCACCTTGGGGATCTAGGGAGTCACCACTACCCACCCTCTTGGCCCAGGTCAGTTCCTCTGATTCTCCCTGTCCAGCATTTCTCTTTTGTTGTAAGCCAATTACTGACTTGACTAGCTCCACAGCTCCCAGAAACTAGTAGAGAGCACCATATGCAAGTGACGCTCATTCTGAATGGTAGAGGGCCAAATAGGGTATGGGTTTATAGATGGTTTGGGGTTCCACATGAACCGCATTCCAGTTTTGGATACACTGATCATAGACATTATGTCATATTCATAGGGGGCCCTACCTCTGGGATAATGGGGCTCATTTGGCCCGCAATTGGCAAACAAAGGTGGCCAGCAGTTGCCAAAAATAGTGAGGAAAGAACAGGTGAAGTGTGCATACTGCTCTCTCCATTAAGGTCTGTGGGAGTTATGAGACAATTCAAGAGTCATGTTCATATCAAGTTGTTAAAACTTGTGTTTGGGAAAGGTGTGTGTGTGTGTGAAATCTGTTGATCATCAATGGGTTCTCCTTTAGGGAACAGCTTGTCCAGAAAGAACAGACCCTTAGTCCCCTTGCAGACGAGCGTGTCCAGATTAGGTTCGGATGTGTCCCGGTGCATGGCAGCAAACCCGCGCGAGTATTTACGCAATTGCAGTCAGTTTTGACTGCGATTGTGTTCCGATGTTCAGTTTTTACCGCGCAGGTGCAATGTGTTTTGCACGCGCGTGATAAAAAACTGACTGTGGTACCCAGACCCGAACTTCTTCACAGAAGTTCAGGTTTGGATTCAAGGTTGTGTAGATTGTATTATTTCCCCTTATAACATGGTTATAAGGGAAAATAATAGCATTCTGAATACAGAATGCATAGTACAATAGGGCTGGAGGGGTTAAAAAAAAATAAAAAATTTTTTAACTCACCTTAATCCACTTGTTCGCGCAGCCGGCATCTCTTCTGTCTTCTTTTGTGAGGAATAGGACCTTTGATGACGTCACTACGCTCATCACATGGTCCGTCACATGATCCATCACTATGGTCCTATTCTTCACAAAAGAAGACAGAAGAGATGCCGGCTGCGCGAACAAGTGGATTAAGGTGAGTTAAAAATTTTTTTAGTTTTTTTTAACCCCTCCAGCCCTATTGTACTATGCATTCTGTATTCAGAATGCTATTATTTTCCCTTATAACCATGTTATAAGGGAAAATAATAATGATCGGGTCCCCATCCTGATCGTCACCTAGCAACCGTGCGTGAAAATCACACCGCATCCGCACTTGCTTGCGATTTTCACGCAACCCCATTCATTTCTATGGGGCCTGCGTTACGTGTAAAAAACGCACAAAGAGGAGCATGCTGCGATTTTCACGCACCGCTCGTGTGCACAGCCCCATAGAAATGAATAGGTCAGGATTCAGTGCGGGTGCAATGCGTTCAACTCACGCATTGCACCCGCGCGGAATACTCGCCGGTGTGAAAGGGGCCTTAGTAAGATACAGCACAATGATCCGTTTATACTTGTGCCCCTGGTTCTGACTGTTCAAGGTACTGAAAAGCTCTTGTTCTTTAAAAATAAAACGTTTAATGTTTAAGATACTTATGATAACCCTCTCATATTTATTGGAGGCAGACTGAGAATTTATTGTTAATATTCCCAAGAGACTCATTTCACAGCTTTTAGCACAAACCAGAAAAACAGATGGAAGGCAATGTAAACCCAAAATTACAGATGATAAGAGCACCATAGGAATGCCTGGTGTCTTTACCTTCTTTTCACTGACTGTTGTAGTTCTACTGTAGTTTTATATATTTTCTTAATTACGTTGTGGTTTTTAAAGTAGCTGAGTAACATGTGGTTCACAGATACAACAGTTCCTGTACGCAGCATCTACAGTACCTTGAAAAAGTGTTTATACCCCTGGAACATTTCCATATATTTTATTTTGATTTTATGTGATAGATCAACACTAAGTAGCGCCTATCTATGAAGTGAAAATAAAATGATACATGGTTTTCAATTTTTTTTTTATAAAAAAAAAAAATGGAAAGTGTGGCGTGCATTTGTATTCAGTTCCCCTGAATACTTTGTATAACCACCTTTCACTGCAATTACAGCTGCAAGTCTTTTGTGGTATGTCTCTACCAGCTTTTCACAACTAGAAGCTCACATTTTTGCCTATTCTTTGCAAATTAGCTCAAGCTCGGTCAGATTGGATGGAGTGTATCTGTGAACAGCAATTTTCAAGTCTTGCCACAGATTCTCAGTGGGATTTAGGTCTGGACTTTGGGCCATTCTAACACATGAATATGCTTTGATCTAAACAATTCAACTGCAGCTCTGGATGTATGTTTAGGGTCATTGTCCTGCTGGAAGGTGAACCTCCAACCCCAGTCTCAAGTCTTTTGCAGCCTCTAACAGGTTGTCCTCCAGGATTGCCCCGTATTTAGCTCCATTCATCTACCCATCAACTCTGACCAGCTTCTCAGTCCCTGCTGAAGAAAAGCATGGTGTGTTCAGGGTGATGTGCAGTGTTAGTTTTCCACCACATAGTGTTTTGCATTTAGGCCAAAAAGTTAAACTTTGGTCTCGGAGCTCCTTCTTCCACATGTTTGCTGTATCACCTACATGGCTTGTGGCAAACTGCAAATGAGACTTCTTATGGCTTGCTTTCAAATAAGGCTTTGTTCTTTCCACTCTTTCAAAAAGGCCAGATTCCTGGAGTACAGTACTTGTCCCGTGGACAGATACTCCCACCTCTGCAGCTCCTCCAGAGTGACCATTGTCCTCTTGGCTCTAATTATTGCTCTCCTTGCCTGGACCCTCAGTTTAGGTCTTGATAGGTTTGCAGTTGTGCCATGCTCCTTTCATTTTTAAATGATGGATTGAACAGTGCTTTGTAAGATATTCAGAGCTTGGGGTATTTTTTTTTATAACCTAACCCTGCTTTACACTTTCCCACAATGTTATCCTTAACCTGTCTAGCGTGTTCCTTAGTTTTCATGATGCTTTTTAATCACTAATGTTCTCTAACAAACCTCTGAGGTCTTCACAGAATAGCTGTAGTTATATTGAAAATAAATGACACCTAGGTGGAATCTATTTATTAATAAGGTGAGGTCTGAAGGCAATTGGATTCACACTGGATTTTACTTAGAGGCAGTGGCGTAGGGATCGCCATAGCAATGGCTATGGGGCCCTACGCCACTGGGGGCCCGGGTTGCAGGCTGAGAAAAAAAAAAAAAAATTTGAGTGGCGGTGCGATAGGCACCCCCCCCCCTTCATTGGTGGCAGCGGCAGTTCCGATCGGAGTCCCAGCAGTGTAATGCTGGGGCTCCGATTGGTTACCATGGCAGCCAGGACGCTACTGAAGTCCTGTCTGCCATGGCCAGTTACTCTGCAGCATACCTACATGCGCTGTGGCCGCCAGGCGCTCCTCCTTCTTGTAACTCATCACAGGCCTGTGCGGCGCATTGCTATAAGCATAAGCAATGCACCGCACAGACCTGTGAGTTACAAGAAGAAGGAGCGCCAGGCAGCCACAGCGCATGTAAGTATGCTGCAGAGTAACTGGCCATGGCAGACAGGAATCCAGTAGTGTCCTGGCTGCCATGGTAACCGGGGGGGGGGGCACTACCCACCAATGATTTTAATACAGGGGAGGGGGGGCGCACTGCCCACCAATGATTTTAATACAGGGGAGGGCGCACTGCCCACCAATGATTTTAATACAGGGGAGGGTGCACTGCCCACCAATGATTTTAATACCGGGGAGGGCGCACTGGGGGCTGATGGAGAGGGTACTGGGGGCTGAAGGAGAAGGTACTGGGGGCTGGTGAGAGGCACTGGGAGATGGTGAGAGGCACTGGGGGCTGATGGAGAGGCACTGGGGGCTGCTATGAGGCTACTGGGGGCTGCTATGAGGCTACTGGGGGCTGCTATGAGGCTACTGGGGGCTTCTA
Organism: Bufo bufo; assembly: GCF_905171765.1. Lineage (NCBI taxonomy): Eukaryota > Metazoa > Chordata > Amphibia > Anura > Bufonidae > Bufo > Bufo bufo. The sequence goes on from NC_053389.1 coordinate 273,372,454, forward strand.
TAATGCTACTGGGGGCTGCTATAAGGCTACTGGGGGCTTCTATAAGGCTACTGGGGGCTGCTATAAGGCTACTGGGGGCTGCTATGAGGCATGGGGCTCTTAGCTGAGGTCTGATTGGGGGTCATTCATATTGGGGTCTGAGTTGAGGTGTGATCTGAGGTCTTATTAACATTGGGGATCTTATTGGGGCTGTTAGCTGAGGTCTGATTAACAGTGGGGGTCTGATTGGTGGCCTGACCTGAGGTGTAATGAAAAATATTTTTTTTCCGGAGCAGCTTGGAGAAAAAAGGCGTCACAGTCTCCCACACTCCTTCTGCCCGGCCAAGCCTGCCAGCACCCCTGAGGCCAAGCCTGCCAGCACCCCTGAGGCCAAGCCAGCCAGCACCCTTGAGGCCAAGCCAGCCAGCACCCCTGAGGCCAAGCCAGCCAGCACCCCTGAGGCCAAGCCAGGGGAATTAAGGGGAGCTTATAATATGAAAGAGACTAATTATGTCAGAGCGGCTCGTCACCTACACGTGTATCAGCACTAGATATATACCCCTTACTCTTCCTAATACCCAAACTACACAAGATACATATCCCTACCTTCTGTCTAATATACATACACACCCCACGATATGTACTTTCACCTTCTTGTGTTACAGACCCCTGTACAATTTAACAATCTTCTTTAATACACAGACATTTAGAGTCATACATTTCCTACACTGGCACAAATACGTTGCCAGTGACCAACTGTCTGTGCTCAGTCCTACGCGTAACCGTTGCAAGTGCATGTGTCACTACCAGAGCTTTGGGACGTTCTCACAGCTCTGTTTCTCCACCCCTGTGATGATGTCACTACTAGAGCTGGGAGGAGTTCTCACTACTCTGTTTACTTTTGGTTTCTTTCACCACAGCTGTCCTTCATGTGTTTGATTTTCCTCTCTTTATATCACCCCTCCTCCTATGATAGGATGTGGATTATAGTTCTCACTTCAGTTGTAGCTCTGGCTTTAGTTTCTTCACTTGTAGCTATCAGTTCACTGGACCTGTGTTCTGCTGCAGCTCGCACTCCGGATATTGCCAGCCTGTCCTTGGATCCATCTTCTCTGCGGCTGCAACACCGTCAGCTAAGTGTGCAGACATTGTTGTGTTCCTGTTTATTTTCTGACTGGATCTGAGGTGGCCACGGTTCCCTCCATATACTGAGTAGGGCACTGGTGGCCGTGCCCCTTCCACTATTGTAGGGGTTACAGTGGTCATTAGTCTTAGGCACGTGGGCATGCCTCTTTCCGCCATTTGGATCCGGGCATGTGCTTTAGCAGAATAGGGAGAGCGTTGAGGGTTGGACAGGGGTCACCCGTTATCCTCCCTAGTTCTGGGTCCAGTCAGTAGCTCTGTACTGTGTATAACTATTGTTGCCCACATTCAGCCGTGACATTATAATCCACCAAAACCGTCCTTTTTTGACATGGATCCGCTTTCTGGCCTGGTTGACCGCATGCAGGGTCTTTCTTTGGAAGTAGCGGATCTCCGTCAATCTATGACTCAGCTTCAAGCATTGGGCCCTGCTCCGGCTCATGGAGTCTGTTGCGAGCCAAAGGTCTCACTTCCGGGGGCAGTGAGAATTTTGTTCGTTTCAGAGAGGCATGCAAACTCCATTTTTGCTTGTGTCCTCACTCTTCTGGTAATCAAGAGCAGAGGGTGAGGATTGTCATCTCCCTGCTCAGGGGTAATGCTCAGACTTGGGCTTTTTCGCTGCCATCAGGGGATCCCTCCCTTCGATCCGTGGAGGGATTTTTTGTGGCCCTGGGGCAGATTTATGATGACCCGGATCGTGTTGCTCTGGCCGAATCTAACCTACGTGTTTTATGCCAGAACAAACGGTCTGCGGAGCTTTATTGTTCTGAATTTCGGAGATGGGCAGCTGATTCGGGTTGGAATGATGCTGCACTCCGGAGTCAGTTCTGTCATGGTCTCTCGGAGAGATTAAAAGATGCGTTTGCTTTCCATGAGAGACCAACGTCCTTAGAGTCTGCCATGTCATTGGCGGTACGCCTTGACAGGCGTCTAAGAGAAAGAAACGAGACCTCTCTGTCCAGCCATTGTCAGTCTAGGGGAAGTGGTGCGGACTCATTCAGTGTGCAGGGGCCTCATCCTGTCTCGCTCCCCTCTGAGGAGGAGCCCATGCAGCTGGCTCGACTTGCCCCTGATAAAAGAGGATTTAGTCCTCAGAGTATGGTCTGTTTTTGTTGTGGGGGCATAGGTCATTTGGCAAATGTTTGTCCATCTAGGAGATTCTTGAACCGTACTAAGAGCGATAATAAGAGAAAAATCTCAAAAGGTAAATCATCAAGTTCTGCTTCATCTGCTACTTTGGGCAAAGTTGATGTAGGATTTGATGCTTTTCCTCTGACCTGCAGTTCCCGTTTTCTCCTGTCTGCCAGGGTGGCGCTAGAGAGCAAACTCATTTCTTGTGAGATTTTTGTCGATAGTGGAGCGGCCGTCAATCTTATTGACACTCAATTTGTAGCCATGCATGGTTTTCAGGTTTGCACATTAGATAAAGATATACCTGTTTTTGCTATTGACTCTGCTCCACTCTCACAGAGATCTCTGAAAGGCATTGTTCACAATATCCGGCTAGCTGTAGGTGACACTCATGTGGAGGATATATCTTGTTTTGTCCTTAACGGATTGCCGTCTCCTCTAGTTTTGGGGTTACCCTGGCTCACTAGACATAACCCCACTATTGATTGGCAAGGAAGGCAAATATATGAGTGGAGTGACTTTTGTAGAGAGAATTGTCTCACAGCGACTTTTGCAGAGGTGTCTACTAAAACGGTGCCATCATTTCTCTCTGATTTCTCGGACGTGTTTTCCGAGAGCGGTGTTCAGGAGCTACCTCCTCACCGGGAGTTTGACTGTCCCATTAACCTCATTCCCGGCGCCAAGCTGCCAAAAGCACGCCTCTACAATCTCTCACAACCGGAAAGAATCGCTATGCGAACTTACATCTCCGAGAGTCTCGAAAAGGGGCATATTCGTCCCTCAAAGTCACCTGTGGCCGCGGGTTTTTTTTTTGTTAAAAAGAAAGATGGCTCTCTGAGACCTTGCCTAGATTTTAGGGAGCTGAACCGTATCACGATTCGCGATCCCTATCCCCTTCCTCTGATCCCGGACCTCTTCAATCAAATTGTTGGGGCCAAGGTGTTTTCCAAATTGGATTTGAGAGGCGCGTACAACCTGGTCAGGGTCAGAGAGGGGGATGAATGGAAAACGGCCTTTAATACCCCTGACGGGCATTTCGAGAATCTCGTTATGCCTTTCGGCCTGATGAATGCTCCGGCCGTCTTTCAGCATTTCGTTAATAGTATTTTCTATCATTTAATGGGGAAATTTGTATTGGTGTATCTTGATGATATTTTGATTTTTTCCCCTGATGTTCAAACCCATCAGGATCATCTTTTTCAGGTTCTGCAGATTCTGCGGGAAAATAAATTGTACGCCAAGCTGGAGAAATGTCTTTTTATGGTATCGGAGATTCAATTTCTGGGTTTTCTCCTCTCTGCTTCTGGTTTTCGCATGGATCCCGAGAAGGTCCGTGCTGTACTTGAGTGGGAGCTTCCTGAAAATCAGAAGGCATTGATGCGCTTTCTGGGTTTTGCGAACTATTACAGAAAGTTCATTTTGAATTATTCCTCTGTTGTCAAACCCCTCACTGACATGACAAAAAAGGGGGCGGATTTTTCCTCTTGGTCGGAGGAGGCGCTTGCAGCCTTTTCTAAGATTAAAGAGAATTTTGCGTCTGCTCCCGTCTTGGTGCATCCCGATGTTTCCTTACCTTTTATTGTTGAGGTGGATGCTTCCGAGGTGGGTGTGGGTGCGGTTTTGTCCCAGGGCCCTTCCCCTGCCAAGTGGCGACCCTGTGCCTTTTTCTCTAAAAAACTCTCCCCGGCAGAGAGAAACTATGATGTGGGCGATAGGGAGTTGTTGGCCATCAAGTTGGCTTTCGAGGAATGGCGCCATTGGTTGGAGGGGGCCAGGCACCCTATCACCGTTTTTACCGACCATAAGAATCTGGCATACTTGGAGTCGGCCAGGCGTATGAATCCGAGACAGGCCAGATGGTCTCTGTTCTTCTCCAGATTCAATTTTGTTGTTACATTCCGACCTGGGATAAAAAATGTGAAGGCTGATGCTCTCTCTCGCTGTTTTCCGGGAGGAGGAAACTCCGAGGACCCGGGTCCCATTTTGGCGGAGGGGGTAGTTGTTTCTGCTCTATATTCCGATTTGGAGGCCGAGGTCCAGGCTGCCCAGACTGAGACACCTGCCCGTTGTCCTTCTGGGAAGTTGTTCGTGCCTCCTGAGCTACGTCACAAACTCTTTAAGGAGCATCATGATACGGTTCTTGCTGGTCACCCCGGGAGTAGAGCCACGGTGGATCTCATTGCTCGGAGATTTTGGTGGCCGGCTCTTCGTAAGTCGGTGGAGGGTTTTGTGGCTGCTTGTGAGACGTGCGCTCGCGCTAAGGTCCCTCGTTCACGGCCTTCAGGTTCCCTTCTCCCGTTACCCATTCCTTCCCGTCCTTGGACACACCTGTCCATGGACTTTATCACGGATCTTCCTCGTTCCTCGGGGAAGTCGGTGATCCTGGTGGTGGTGGACCGTTTTAGCAAGATGGCTCATTTCGTACCTTTCCCTGGTTTACCTAATGCTAAAACGTTGGCGCAAGCTTTTGTCGACCATATTGTTAAATTGCACGGCATTCCCTCTGATATTGTTTCCGATAGAGGCACGCAGTTTGTGTCCAGGTTCTGGAAGGCTTTCTGTTCTCGCCTGGGGGTTCGGCTGTCCTTCTCTTCTGCTTTTCATCCGCAGTCGAATGGTCAGACTGAGCGCCTCAATCAGAATCTGGAGACATATTTGCGCTGTTTTGTTTCAGAGAACCAGGAGGATTGGTGTTCATTTCTCCCTCTTGCTGAGTTTGCTCTAAACAACCGTCGTCAGGAATCTTCTGATAAGTCACCATTCTTTGGTGCATATGGGTTCCATCCACAGTTTGGGACATTCTCGGGAGGGGCTCTTTCTGGTTTACCTGAGGAGGAGAGATTTTCCTCGTCTTTGTCTACCATTTGGCAAAAGATTCAGGGTAATCTTAAAAAGATGAGTGAGAGGTATAAGCGTGTGGCTGATAAGAGACGTGTGCCTGGTCCGGACCTGAATGTGGGTGATCTGGTGTGGTTGTCTACTAGAAACATTAAGTTGAAGGTTCCCTCCTGGAAATTGGGTCCCAAGTTTATTGGGCCTTATAAAATCTTGTCAGTCATCAATCCTGTTGCCTTCCGTCTTGATCTTCCACGGGTTTGGAAGATACATAATGTATTTCACAGATCTCTCTTAAAACCATATGTCCAGCCCACGGTACCCTCCTCTTTGCCTCCTCCTCCGATTTTGGTTGATGGCAATCTGGAGTTTGAGGTTTCCAGAATTGTGGACTCTCGCATGGTCCGCGGTTCTCTTCAGTACCTCGTTCATTGGAAGGGTTATGGTCCTGAGGAGAGGATGTGGGTTCCGGTGTCGGACATTAAAGCCACTCGCCTCATCAGGGCATTTCATAGGGCTCATCCTGAGAAGGTGGGTCCTGGGTGTCCGGAGTCCACCCGTAGAGGGGGGGGTACTGTCACTACCAGAGCTTTGGGACGTTCTCACAGCTCTGTTTCTCCACCCCTGTGATGATGTCACTACTAGAGCTGGGAGGAGTTCTCACTACTCTGTTTACTTTTGGTTTCTTTCACCACAGCTGTCCTTCATGTGTTTGATTTTCCTCTCTTTATATCACCCCTCCTCCTATGATAGGATGTGGATTATAGTTCTCACTTCAGTTGTAGCTCTGGCTTTAGTTTCTTCACTTGTAGCTATCAGTTCACTGGACCTGTGTTCTGCTGCAGCTCGCACTCCGGATATTGCCAGCCTGTCCTTGGATCCATCTTCTCTGCGGCTGCAACACCGTCAGCTAAGTGTGCAGACATTGTTGTGTTCCTGTTTATTTTCTGACTGGATCTGAGGTGGCCACGGTTCCCTCCATATACTGAGTAGGGCACTGGTGGCCGTGCCCCTTCCACTATTGTAGGGGTTACAGTGGTCATTAGTCTTAGGCACGTGGGCATGCCTCTTTCCGCCATTTGGATCCGGGCATGTGCTTTAGCAGAATAGGGAGAGCGTTGAGGGTTGGACAGGGGTCACCCGTTATCCTCCCTAGTTCTGGGTCCAGTCAGTAGCTCTGTACTGTGTATAACTATTGTTGCCCACATTCAGCCGTGACAGCATGAGGAGCTGCGGATGTGGCGGTGAGGTCCGAGAGGTATGTGGGGGTGGGAGATCCGGGAGGGGGGGCCCATAAATTTTTTTTGCTATGGGGCCCAGTCATTTCTAGCTACGCCCCTGCTTAGAGGTCTCAGAGTACACAAGGCTAAAAACAAATGCACGCCATACTTTTCAGATTTTTATTTATTAAAAATTTTGAAAACCATGTATCATTTTCTTTTCACTTCACACATACTTGAAAAAACCAGGGCCTAAAAGTGAAGAGTCAATCTCTGTGAAGAACCTGTCTGGGACCATTTATTGTTGTACATGCAAGCATTGAGCATGAGATTCAGCTAGTTGTTGGTAGATATATACAAATATGGTGGTTGTCCAAACCAGTCAATTTCTTTAATACCTACTGCAACCCGATAGTTAAGGGGGCTGCCCACTTTCTGGTTACTGTTGATCAGTGTCAACACAGAAGAGTCACAGGCGGCACTGCTGGTTCATGTTCACACTGATGCGTGCTTGCATAAGCCTTTCAATGCCTCCAACATAAACCAATGCAGTGGTGCACTATCCAAAAAATACAGCCATTCAAATCTTGCAAATGTAGGATGAAAAAAGAATAGGCAGCACTCACCAATGGTTCCTTTGCCTCTTTTAATTCAAAACAGACAAGTTTTTATGCGGCAAGGTAGCAGATAGCCATATTCACAAACAAGTGGCGACAGCCGTTTCGCGCACGAGTGATCGCGCTTCCTCAGGCCACTACACATGCACAAACCTACGCGCTGACCTCTTATACCCCGGCGTCAAGTTGCCATGGAGATCCATAACAAACCAAGCGCCGTGTACACAAGGGTCCATTACTAACACATTACAACAGAGAGATACATTGTTACAAAAACGCATTCAAATCATTGCGGTCATTCGACCAACTCTCTACTACACCACGACAGCTTTCATCCGTACCCTGTGAAAAAAATCTGTGCCGTATGGGCAATTTGTTAGATTGAGGCGCATCAATAGTAATACTGTAGTATTTTAAAAGAACGGTTATTACAAAGGGGGTATCCTGAGCACCTATTAGATGAGAAGATAAGAGAGGCAGAGAATTTATCCCAAGAGGAAGCTAGATTGGAAGACAAGTGTATCTTCAATACCAGCAATCCTTACCTACAGTACATTAAATTGTTCCTTCGGTTTGTGGACGATATTTTTATAATTTGGTCCGGCACAGAGAATGTATGTAGGGAATTTGTACAGCACCTCAATGATGAGAATTGTATGGCTATGAAATTCACAATGAATTTCGGGGGGTCACGTTTAGAATTTCTGGACGTCTGTCGTGGTTTGTGGTGGAGAGTTGGTCACGGAGGGGTATCGCAAGCCCACGGTGACCAACTCTCTACTACACCACGACAGCTTTCATCCGTACCCCGTGAAAAAATCTGTGCCGTATGGGCAATTTGTTAGAGGCGCATCAATAGTAAAGATGAAGGATATAAAAAACAAGCACTACAGTTAAAAGAATGGTTATTACAAAGGGGGTATCCTGAGCACCTGTTAGATGAGAAGATAAGAGAGGCAGAGAATTTATCCCAAGAGGAGTTGTTGAGAGGCAAAAGAGGGAATGATAGGAAAGGACAACAGGAAAATAAAAATAAAAAAAGATGTGTATTCTCATTTAAATTTAGCCTGATGGCTAATTTAATACGAACAGCAATATTTAAGCACTGGGATATCCTGAAAAAAGATGGGGGTCTGAAAGGCATAGTGGATGAAAAAACGTTAATTACATATAGACAAAGCCACACAATAAAAGATAGAATTGGGAGAAGCAGATTTCTGGGAGAAAAAAAGACCAAGTGGTTGCAGGAGAGGTTGCCAGCTGGCAACTACAAGTGCGGCAGTTGCTCGTTATGTGATTACAACTCCCAAAAAAAGATTGTAAAAATAGGTCCCATAACAAAAAGGGTTACCAGTTTCATAAACTGTAGGAGTACCTATGTAGTGTATGTTTTGATGTGCGATTGTGGCCATTTTTACGTAGGTAAAACCATCAGGTGTCTATTTGAGAGGATCAGGGAGCACTTTAACTCTATAAGGCCTCTTTCACACTACCGTATGGATATTTCAGTGTTTTGCGGTCCATTTTTCACGGATCCGTTGTTCCGTTTTTTTGTTTCCGTTGTGTTTCCGTTTCCGTTCCGTTTTTCCGTTCCGTTTTTCCGTATGGCATATACAGTATACAGTAATTACATAGAAAAAATTGGACTGGACATAACATTTTCAATAGATGGTTCAGAAAAAAACGGAACGGAAACGGATTTCCGTATGTGTTCCTTTTTTATTTGCGGACCCATTGACTTGAATGAAGCCACGGAACGTGATTTGCGGCCAAATATAGGACATGTTCTATCTTTCAACAGAACGGAAAAACTGAAATACGGAAACGGAATGCATACGGAACACATTCCGTTTTTTTTGCGGAACCATTAAAATGAATGGTTCCGTATACGGACCGTATACGAAACGCAAAAAACGGCCCGCAAAAAAAAAAAAAACGGTAGTGTGAAAGAGGCCTAAGGACGGGAAAAGGCTGCCCCAGATTAATTGACCATGTGAGAAAGGTTCATGGAGGGAATGTGAAAGCACTTCAGTTTGCTGGTATAGAGGCTGTCCCACACCCAGTTCAGGGAGGAGACAGACACCGTACCCTTTTACAAAAAGAAGCTAAATGGATCATATGTACAGGGGCAGTAGGTCAGTTAGGTCTGAATGACCGCAATGATTTGAATGCGTTTTTGTAACAATGTATCTCTCTGTTGTAATTTGTTACTAATGGACCCTTGTGTACACGGCGCTTGGTTTGTTATGGATCTTCATGGCAACTTGACGCAGGGGTATAAGAGGTCAGCACGTAGGTACATGCATGTGTAGTGGCCTGAGGAAGCGCAATCTGCTACCTTGCCGCATAAAAACTTGTTTTGAATTAAAAGAAGCAAAGGAACTATTGGTGAGTGCTGCCTATTCTTTTTTCATCCTACATTTGCAAAAACTGTTGACCAGTGTGTAGGCAAGATGACAAGAGATTAGTGAAGTTTGAAAAAATTTAATTTGGCATCTTTATCGAAGTTCAACAAGAAATTTGATTAGTTATAAATTAATTTGTCCCGAATTGCTATAAATCAGGTATACCCAGGCCACTCTGCCTTAGGGTATGACCACATGGAGCGGCCTTGCTGTGGACAGGTTGTGGCCATGCTGTGGTGACCAGCCCACCACAGCTGCCTTTCATTTAATAATGAAGACCACACTATATAATCGGTCTTCACTGTTAATGGCCGCGCGGCACCCTTAAACAGGGCTATACCTTCTGTTTCCTCTGTTTCCATATCATCTAATATTGATGAGAATATGTCATCAGGAACATCCTCCTGCTCTCTCTGCATCTTGCTGACTTTTCTAGGACTTTAAAAGTATCATTTGGAAGAAGTAAAGCCAGCAAAACATGAGGATGGTCATCATTAAGACCTGGCCCCCCTAAGGGTTGCAAACTGGAAGGTATTGGTTGGCACGCAGGCACAGGAATAATAAAGGCTTCCATCTTATTGGTATTGAATTACATATCTTAGTTTATGGCTGATGTATGAATAAGTAAATGTAGGAATAAATAAATTAAACTGACTCAGAATAAGTCTCCCTGCACTGTCCCTGCACTCTCCCTGTTCTCTCCCTCTCCAAAATTCTTCTATTAATAGTTTTCAGCAACACTGTCCCCAGCACATGAGAGATTGTCACGTCTCTCCCTATGCTCAGCTCACAGGATAATGGTGAAGACCGCTCAGGATAAGGGATTTTATAGGGCTATGAAATCACAGGGGATGGCTATCTGCGGATTAGCTGGCTGTACGGCATTATGGGTGATCTGGCATTCCCAGACTTGTCTCCTCTACACTTAGTTTCGCTTTGTAACACATACAGCCGCCATTTTCCATATAAAGGTCCTGCCCACAAAATGGCCACTGATGAAGGGTCATGTGACCAGACAAATGACAGCCTCCTCAATTCTAACAGACTCCACCTGCACTAAATTCCCAACAGTGCATGTGCAATGTATCTAAATGGAGGAAACTCAGTGATGTGTATTAGAATGGAGGAGTCAGAGTGATGTCTGGTCACATGCCCCTCCATCAGCAGCCATTTTATGGACAGGATCTCTGAGTGGACAGCACAAAAGACTTGGGGCATTACCTTATAAAATATAGAAAATGGTGCAGAATATCAACAAAGGTTATATTAGTAAGTGCTGTATAGTTGTGTTACAAACACACTGTTAACAGTAACCAGAAAGTGGCCAACCCCTTCAAGTGTAGGCATCACATTATTATGTGGCCTCTATTAGGCATAGTTTACTGTGGACAGTGCTACCGCAGGAAAAATTAAGCATTAAACAATGCCCAATGACATAACAGAGCAAAGCATAACTGAATATTCCCTAATGGAGTATTTGGAAATGGGATGTGGAAATGAGGCAATCACATGCAATCCATTTAGAAATGTTTAGAATCTGTCAACAACAGTTAGCCGGCTCGCTGGTAGTTTCCTTGTATTAACAGAAGATTTTTCATATATGTACTCAATAAAAATAATATGAAACAGTTAAGAATGAGCAAACCAGTTCGGACCAAACTGGCAGACGAACCTAAATATTTTTAGGTTTGCGTTAGACGAATCCACTAAAATGGCACGTAGCGCCATTTGCGCCTGTCTTCGGGGACAAAGGAAGAAATCACGGTGCATAGAGAGAAGGATAATATTCTTTCAATGTCGGACAGAAAAAAGCACTAGGGAGGAAGAAGGGTTCTCACATGACCCTGAGTAAAAGTGGGGGAAGGATTGCCCTGATTGGCTTCCAGGCTGACGGACAGTCTGGATGAGCCAATCAGTGCTGCAGCAGGCAGAGAGGTGCCCTAGCAGAACCAGCAGAATGCCATTCATGTGCTGGGTTGTGAACGAGGGTGGTTGGGTCTTACAGTGTCTGCCAGGAAAATATTCTTAGAGAGTGAGGGACAGTTAGAAATCAATCAGGGACACTCAGAAATCAATCAATCAATCAAGCTTATTGCCAGGGAGAGTGAAGGGAAAGGCTAGGATTCCATAGAATAATTGTGTCTGTTGTGTACAGTAGAGAGAAGCAGGGCAGCTGACAGACAGGGAGAGAGGAAGCAGGATCTGTGGCTGTGCCTGCTATCAGAAGTGCAGGTGCACCTCAAAAGCAGCTATCTGCAAGCAAATACTTTTGTGAGATTCTATTTAGTTATTAAACACCAAAATATAGGACGAGTGCAGCCCCAGTAGAACTGACTACATAGCCAACATTAACTGGCAACTGAACCTGGAGCGGGAGGTGTATAGGAAGAGGGGGGCCCTAGCTACATTTGAGAAACTTGGGGCTCCTTGGATCAATGCCTCTGGATTGGCGTCCCAGGAACTTCAGAGATATCGTCTGGGCCTGGTGTGATTGTTATCACTGCTGTCACTTTGTACTTGTTATTGGCTCGGTGGTTGGCAGTCCTCTAGGTGGCTTGGTGTATACATTCCTCTTATTTGGTAGAGGCGAGCTGTGCCCAACACCCACCGAAACTATTGTTGTACAACTCTAATGTTAATTTCCTGTGTACTTGAGGGAGGTGCGGGTGGGAGGTGCATATGTACTTAATATTGCTGTGATGGTGACGTCACAATATGGGACTGTGGTGGATGGGGAGCATTTTTTGGATATTTTGAGGGGGGGAAGGAATTGGGTTATGGCGGGCGGTTACGTTTTGTTAATTTAGCAAAATGTTAATAAAAAAGACTTAATTAAAAAAAAAAGCACCCAAATATATACATGTGATAACTGCAGCAATACTCATGGTGTGGCAGCAATCTACCAGTGTGTATTAAGGTGAAATTTAGCTTCAAGCCTCAATAGCATGTTTTTTGTATATTAGTTTTTCACACGTTTGGAATTTAATTAAACCAGTATATATATATATATATATATATATATATATACATACACTCACCTAAAGAATTATTAGGAACACCATACTAATACGGTGTTGGACCCCCTTTTGCCTTCAGAACTGCCTTAATTCTACGTGGCATTGATTCAACAAGGTGCTGATAGGATTCTTTAGAAATGTTGGCCCATATTGATAGGATAGCATCTTGCAGTTGATGGAGATTTGAGGGATGCACATCCAGGGCACGAAGCTCCCGTTCCACCACATCCCAAAGATGCTCTATTGGGTTGAGATCTGGTGACTGTGGGGGCCATTTTAGTACAGTGAACTCATTGTCATGTTCAAGAAACCAATTTGAAATGATTCGAGCTTTGTGACATGGTGCATTATCCTGCTGGAAGTAGCCATCAGAGGATGGATACATGTTCTCATTCTGTTTACGCCAAATTCGGACTCTACTATTTGAATGTCTCAACAGAAATCGAGACTCATCAGACCAGGCAACATTTTATCAGTCTTCAACAGTCCAATTTTGGTGAGCTTGTGCAAATTGTAGCCTCTTTTTCCTATTTGTAGTGGAGATGAGTGGTACCCGGTGGGGTCTTCTGCTGTTGTATCCCATCCGCCTCAAGGTTGTGCGTGTTGTGGCTTCACAAATGCTTTGCTGCATACCTCGGTTGTAACGAGTGGTTATTTCAGTCAACGTTGCTCTTCTATCAGCTTGAATCAGTCGGCCCTTTCTCCTCTGACCTCTAGCATCCACAAGGCATTTTTGCCCACAGGACTGCCGCATACTGGATGTTTTCCCCTTTTCACACCATTCTTTGTAAAACCTAGAAATGGTTGTGCGTGAAAATCCCAGTAACTGAGCAGATTGTGAAATACTCAGACCGGCCCGTCTGGCACCAACAACCATGCCACGCTCAAAATTGCTTAAATCACCTTTCTTTCCCATTCTGACATTCAGTTTGGAGTTCAGGAGATTGTCTTGACCAGGACCACACCCCTAAATGCATTGAAGCAACTGCCATGTGATTGGTTGACTAGATGGTTGACTAGATAATTCCATTAATGAGAAATAGAACAGGTGTTCCTAATAATTCTTTAGGTGAGAATGTCAGAATGGGAAAGAAAGGTGATTTAAGCAATTTTGAGCGTGGCATGGTTGTTGGTGCCAGACGGGCCGGTCTGAGTACTTCACAATCTGCTCAGTTACTGGGATTTTCACGCACAACCATTTCTAGGGTTTACAAAGAATGGTGTGAAAAGGGAAAAACATCCAGTATGCAGCAGTCCTGTGGGCGAAAATGCCTTGTGGATGCTAGAGGTCAGAGGAGAATGGGCCGACTGATTCAAGCTGATAGAAGAGCAACGTTGACTGAAATAACCACTCGTTCCAACCGAGGTATGCAGCAAAGCATTTGTGAAGCCACAACACGCACAACCTTGAGGCGGATGGGCTACAACAGCAGAAGACCCCACCGGGTACCACTCATCTCCACTACAAATAGGAAAAAGAGGCTACAATTTGCACGAGCTCACCAAAATTAGACTGTTGAAGACTGGAAAAATGTTGCCTGGTCTGATGAGTTTTGATTTCTGTTGAGACATTAAAATGGTAGAGTCCGAATTTGGCGTAAACAGAATTAGAACATGTATCCATCATGCCTTGTTACCACTGTGCAGGCTGGTGGTGGTGGTGTAATGGTGTGGGGGATGTTTTCAGGGCACACTTTAGGCCCCTCAGTGCCAATTGGGCATCGTTTAAATGCCACGGGCTACCTGAGCATTGTTTCTGACCATGTCCATCCCTTCATGACCACCATGTACCCATCCTCTGATGGCTACTTCCAGCAGGATAATGCACCATGTCACAAAGCTCGAATCATTTCAAATTGGTTTCTTGAACATGACAATGAGTTCACTGTACTAAAATGGCCCCCACAGTCACCAGATCTCAACCCAATAGAGCATCTTTGGGATGTGGTGGAACGGGAGCTTCGTGCCCTGGATGTGCATCCCTCAAATCTCCATCAACTGCAAGATGCTATCCTATCAATATGGGCCAACATTTCTAAAGAATGCTATCAGCGTCTTGTTGAATCAATGCCACGTAGAATTAAGGCAGTTCTGAAGGCAAAAGGGGGTCCAATACCGTATTAGTATGGTGTTGCTAATAATTCTTTAGGTGAGTGTGTGTATATATATATATATATACTTACAAGACACAAGGTATAGCAGCAATCTACCTGTGTGTGCTAATAAGAAATTGAGCGTCAAGCCTCAATAGTCCGTTTACGTTAATTCCACAAGGTCGCAATTTTTTTTCAATTTAATTAAGCTGCAAATATACTGTACGTGATTACTGTAGCAATACCCAAGGGGTGGCAGCAAACTACTAGTGTGTATTAGGGTGAAATTAAACATCAAGCCTCAATCGTCCGTTTACGTGTATTTAGTTTCCACATGGTTAAAATGTAAAAAAAATTGTTGGGGGGGGGGCTAAATTTCTTTAAGCAGCATAAATGTACGTGTTGCATGCTGTGGCCTGCATCATGCCACTAATGCCTCTCAATCGGCAGTTTACGTGTATTCAGTTTCCACACAGTTGAAATGAAAACATTTTTTGTGGGTGTTAAATTTCGTTATACATCCAGGATTACTGCATCAGTACCAACATTTTCTCACAGCTCAGGCAGATTCTGAATAAATAGACCTCATTTGGCCAGCGTTGCCCAGTTTTGCCACTGTTGCTGTCTGTCTGCCTACCATCATGATCTGTACGGCTGCTGCTGCTGCATGCATCATGCCACTAATGCATCAATCGTCCATTTACATGTTTTCAGTTTCTACATGGTTTAAATGTTATTTTTGGGGTGGGTTTAAATTTTATTTAGCAGCATACATATGTCATTATTGAATCAATCCTGACATTTTCTCACATCCCCGGCTGTTTGCGATAAATACACATCACCTTGCTGGTGGTGCCCCATCTTGCCACTGGTGCTGTCTGTCTGCCTACTTCGTTCTGTACGGCTGCTGCTGCGGCCTGCATCATGCCACTTGGCAAAAATCACGTTCCCCCAAGACACTTTTTTATTTTTTTATCTCATAACACTGTGTGTGTTTAAACATCTTCTACCCCAGATAAGGTAAAATTTTTGGAAGCTTTGGAATATAAAAAAGCATAACACGTGTAGGCGATGTGTGTTTTTAAACACATTGTATGATAACAATAAGCTATGTATGTCCGAGTCAGGCTACTTTCACACTAGCGTTCGGAGTGGATCCGTCTGATGTTTCATCAGACGGATCCGCTCCGATAATGCAGACGTTCGCATCTGTTCAGAACGGATGCGTCTGCATTAAAACTTAGAAAATTTTCTAAGTGTGAAAGTTGTCTGAGCGGATCCGTTCAGACTTTACATTGAAAGTCAATGGGGAACGGATCCGCTTGAAGATTGAGCCAAATTGTGTCATCTTCAAGCGGATCCGTCCCCATTGACTTACATTGTAAGTCTGGACGGATCCGCTCGCCTCCGCACGGCCAGGCGGACACCCGAACGCTGCAAGCAGCGTTCAGGTGTCCGCTCACTGAGCGGAGCGGAGGCTGAACGCTGGCAGGCGGATGCATTCTCAGTGGATCCGCCTCCACTGAGAATGCATTGGGGCCAGACGGATGCGTTCGGGGCCGCTCGTGAGCCCCTTCAAACGGTGCGCACGAGCGGACACCCGAACGCTAGTGTGAAAGTAGCCTAACTCAGACATCATTTACAATTGGGAGGGAAAAAATAAACATAAAGAGATAACAAGTTTTCCTTTTTGGATGCTAGAGGGAGTTATATACCAACTTTCAGGGCAATTGGAGCAACTTCAGTTCGGCCCTAAACCAAATGTTTTCAAAAATTCGGCGAAATGGATCCGAAACTACATCAATAATCTCTCCCATGACTCATTTTGCATTGTTCAAGAAACACACATAGTAGAGCGAACAGTCTCCAAACAAACAATACAATGAATATTGACGTGAATACTTGATACTTACTCTAGCTGTCTCATTATACTGTATATAATACAGCTGTATAGGCAAGAGCTCTGCTAATCAGCAATCAAAGGGACCGCATACTTTCAGTTTGTATTTTCTCATTTTATTGCTGTATGTGTATATGGTTTGTAATAAATGAATGTTTTATTAATTGCACCGTGAGCCAGCCACATTTTTATACTGGATCCGAAACGAATCTCGACTGATTCACCCATTTCTAGATAGTTGTCTCATTTACCCTCATTCACTCAACACCTTTATGCAATTAAGTTGCAGGATTTTAACTGTAATGATTATTATTATGAATAGTGTATATACTTTTTAGCTACTCAGGGTATACAGTATATACTGTGAAGTTGTAGAAATGTAATCTACTGCAAATTGATATATTTTTTTAAAGGGGTTGTCCCACGAAAAATATTCTACAGTTTTCAAACCAGCACCTAGATCTGAATCCTTTTGTAATTGCATGTAATTAAAAATTTAGCATAGCCACTGAGTTATTTCATAAAATGTATCTGGATAGCACCACCTGCTGTTTGTTTTTTTCCTTATTTCTTTGACCTGCTCACTGAGAAGGCCGCACATGCTCAGTTTCATCCATCCACTGCCTCCTGAGCTGTGATAGGTAGAGCACGGACACACCCCCTGAGCTGCAGTAGAAAAGACTCTCCCTTCAGCTGTCAGCTTGATATAAATCTAGCAGAACAATGGGGAGATCTCTGGATTCATGTGAGGTACAGGGCTGGTTGTAAGTTTGTTAAAAAGAGGCTGTCATGTACTATATGATGTCTGATTTTCATTTTTTACCTTAATCATGGGATAACCCCTTTAAGTTAGGAGGATAACATATGGCAGTCTTTGACAGTGCCAAAAATACAAGGAATCACGGCACTCGTGATACATCAGTTGATTTATAGCGGACGTTTTCCTCAAGCTGCTATCTCAAAATATTTAATTGAGTGCGCAATATCCAACATATGGCTGCAATCATCTTCATGTCAGTATTTATAAGCTTCGAGATATCAAATGTGGCTGATCACAGAGATGGACACTGGGGTAACTAGGACACACCCAGTGCACATGTAATATCTCAAACAGGATTAGTTCATGAGAAGCTCCAGTTTCATAAATATAAAATTAGACAATACAAACAGGGCTTTGATTCTGAATGTCCTTT
Source organism: Bufo bufo (assembly GCF_905171765.1). NCBI lineage: Eukaryota > Metazoa > Chordata > Amphibia > Anura > Bufonidae > Bufo > Bufo bufo. The sequence continues at coordinate 273,389,987 of NC_053389.1, forward strand.
CCATCAATGCTCACCATGAGGCACAGATTCATACAGCCTTGTCAGAGGTTCCTCCTGTGCTCGCTGCCTCCTCCAAGCCCATTCAGCTTACAATAATAAAACATCAATTCTAGCTGCTATAATATTGCCCCTATGAACAAGGCTGAGGTAGAACTGTTATATCTAGGCAAAATTTTGTTTCCCAAATTGTGGGGCAACAAAATGCATTCATCAGTCAGAAACCTCTGACACGTGCATGTGTTCAGAGAATGGGAGGAAACCAGAGAACCTGGAGAAAACTCATGCAGATATTGCCCTTTTTTAGATTTGAACCACAGTGCTGCAAGGCCATTTTGTTTCTTCACATAGTTCACAAAATCTATCATTCCACATTGTGAGAAATTTGTTACATTAGAAAACACGGTTTTAACTTTTGAGTATTTATTGTGTTGAGCAGAAGTGTGGCCAAGTGAATTAAGGGAGGTTCTAAAAGCCAAAAACTGCTTTATTGGCCAATGACCAATTTAAATCAAGTTTTTTTTAAACTTAGTGATTGTTTTAATTTCCCATGTCACTACCTATGTTTGAAATAAATTCCTAAAATCATGCCATTTTTCCATTGACCACTAGGACAAAAATATGTCAAGACTTCCTGTTCTGCACAGGTAACTTTTCAGCATCCATCTCATCATCATAGGCAGAATTAGAATGTAAGATATCACCTCTGTATAGATTACACAGGATCCACCATTCACAACAGGAGATATCACAGCTTATCTGCTTCCTCCTGACCTCTGCATAGGTTACAGACCATGGCCAGAAAAATCTCCCATAAAAGACAATGAGGTCCCCACTAGTCTCTTGCGTCTATGGCCTATATAACTACTGTCAAAGAACAAGAAGGGAGAGATTGATCATCTCCCTTGTACCAGAAAAATGCCTTTAAAACGTCGCAAGCTGTGTGTTTGTGACTTTTTAAATGAACTTTTTGTGGGGAAAAAAGTTGCAAGTGACACTTTTTACGCCACCCTTGCCACATTTCCCAAAGGGGATGTGGTAAATGTGAGACAAACTTATCTTCATTTACACCAGCTTTCTGAAGCCAAAAATCTATGGCAGCTCAGAGCCTCATCTTCTGGCCACGCAAAGGATATCAAGTATCACTATTGATAAATCTTCCCTGAATTCTTTAGATATTTTTGTGAGAAAACTGCTGAATTTTAGGATATTTTTAAAATATAGATCATGAAAAAAAAAGTTTTTAAAAAACACGCTAAGTTCTAAAAAAAAATATGTTTAACATAAAAACTTGCTTTAAACAATTTTATTTTTCTGATGACACATTCTGTTTAAATTAAATTACAGCATTTGCTGGATCTCCAGAACATCAGGGCCAGTTTTAGGAGGTGGCAAACTGGGCAAGTGCCAAGGGCAGTGGTTCCCAGAAAGCTCCCAAAAACAAGAGCAAAGCAGTATTATCTGGATATAAAACTGTAGTTTTATGTGTGACTTATTATGGTAGTAACAGGGGCGTTGCTAGGGTCTAAAAAACATCCGGGCCACAAGCCCACTGTGTTGAAATTGCACATTAAAGGCATGCTTAAAGGGGTGTTCTAGTTTACGCAAGTGCAGTATTGCAGACTGCAGTCATTATATAATACAACATTTGGTACTTTTCCAATGTTTTATTTCCTCACCACTGCAGAAATCTTTGCTTGGGCCCTTTAATATTAATGGGAGTGGACCCTGGGCAACCGCACAGATCATCCCCCCACCCACCTTGTACTTGTTCTGCTGATCCGCTACTTGCGGGCTGCGCGGGCATGAGTTCAGTCACTTCGGTGTACAATCCCATCCTGCGGCGCGTGATCCCGCGAGAACTGTGACCTCCCGCGGCAGGTCTCACGGGATCACGCGCTGCAGGACAGGATTGCGCACCGGAGTGACTGAACTCATGCCCACGCAGCCCGCAAGTAGCGGATCAGCGGAACAAGTACAAGGGGGTGGGGGGATGATCTGTGGTGGGTTGCCCATGTCCAATCAATATTAAAGGGCCCTGGAATAGCCAAATAAATAAAAAAATTCTACCAAGCCAGCATAACATTCGGGGCACTGGACAAAACATCTGGGGCTCAAGCCCCGAATGTTTTGACCTAACGATGCCTCTGGGTAGTAATATATAGGCTCTATAGAGGAGAATTATTTGCATATTGTACATTTTTGGGCTGTATGTGGTAGTATTAACTTGGCACTCTATATTAGGGTCCATTCAGACGTCCGTAGTGTTTTGCAGTCCGCAAATTGTGGACCGCAAAACACTGACACCGCACATGGCCGGCACTATATAGAGGATTCCTATCCTTGTCTGCAGCTGCGGACAAGAATAGGACATGCTCTGTTTTTTTTCAGAGCCACGGACCGGAAGTTTGGTGTTGCGGACCGGAAATGCAGATGCATCTTTTCCGGCCCTATGAAAAATGAATGGGTCAGCACCCGTTCCGCAAAATATAGCATGGAATTATAAGAAAATCTATAATGTCAAGTAGGGAGCCCACCCAACTTTGCTTGTTGCCTAGGGCCTCATTTTCTATAAAATCATACTTCACTAATACAGCTGTGTACAATACTCTTACATACTCATAGGTTTAAATAATTACTAAATTCGGAGCTCAGTACTTTCACTGGGTTTAGCTGTGTGAAGCGATGCAGAGGTATGCTTGAATAGAGCACTGTCTAATTGAATGCAGCTCCTCATCAGCTTACACCAACTTGAGAACGGTGGCTATTTCTCAACCAGAAAGTAACTGACAAGAAAACCTAATACTCTACTAATGCAATCTAGTTAATGTAAACAAGTCAACCGGTTCATAAAGCGAACATCAGCAATCATGGGGTAACCATGGAAACTGCAAGCGATATGTAGAGCTGTAACCTTATAATTCTACTCAATGAGGCCTCACACATGTGGCTTATTACTGATACGTATTGTATGGATACAGAATGTGTAAGAAATCATGCCTTATTGTACAGAGGTATTTTCCAGTAGAAGCACTGCTTGTAGAGGAGAATGTGGTGCCTTGTGGAGATACTATATGCCAGCTATGCATAAGTAATATGGGTACTCATTCCCTCCATGTGCTTCCTTCATGGTGTGTACAGTCGTGGCCAAAAGTTTTGAGAATTACATAAATATTGGAAATTGGAAAAGTTGCTGCTTAAGTTTTTATAATAGCAATTTGCATATACTCCAGAATGTTATGAAGAGTGATCAGATGAATTGCATAGTCCTTCTTTGCCATGAAAATTAACTTAATCCCCAAAAAACCTTTCCACTGCATTTCATTGCTGTCATTAAAGGACCTGCTGAGATCATTTCAGTAATCGTCTTGTTAACTCAGGTGAGAATGTTGACGAGCACAAGGCTGGAGATGATTATGTCAGGCTGATTGGGTTAAAATGGCAGACTTGACATGTTAAAAGGAGGGTGATGCTTGAAATCATTATTCTTCCATTGTTAACCATGGTGACCTGCAAAGAAACGCGTGCAGCCATCATTGCGTTGCACAAAAATGGCTTCACAGGCAAGGATATTGTGGCTTCTAAGATTGCACCTCAATCAACAATTTATAAGATCATCAAGAACTTCAAGGAAAGAGGTTCAATTCTTGTTAAGAAGGCTTCAGGGCGTCCAAGAAAGTCCAGCAAGTGCCAGGATCGTCTCCTAAAGAGGATTCAGCTGCGGGATCGGAGTGCCACCAGTGCAGAGCTTGCTCAGGAATGGCAGCAGGCAGGTGTAAGCGCATCTGCACGCACAGTGAGGCGAAGACTTTTGGAAGATGGCCTGGTGTCAAGAAGGGCAGCAAAGAAGCCACTTCTCTCCAAAAAAAACATCAGGGACAGATTGATCTTCTGCAGAAAGTATGGTGAATGGACTGCTGAGGACTGGGGCAAAGTCATATTCTCCGATGAAGCCTCTTTCCGATTGTTTGGGGCATCTGGAAAAAGGCTTGTCCGGAGAAGAAAAGGTGAGCGCTACCATCAGTCCTTTGTCATGCCAACAGTAAAGCATCCTGAGACCATTCATGTGTGGGGTTGCTTCTCATCCAAGGGAGTGGGCTCACTCACAATTTTGCCCAAAAACACAGCCATGAATAAAGAATGGTACCAAAACACCCTCCAACAGCAACTTCTTCCAACAATCCAACAACAGTTTGGTGAAGAACAATGCATTTTCCAGCACGATGGAGCACCGTGCCATAAGGCAAAAGTGATAACTAAGTGGCTCGGGGACCAAAACGTTGACATTTTGGGTCCATGGCCTGGAAACTCCCCAGATCTTAATCACATTGAGAACTTGTTGTCAATCCTCAAGAGGCGGGTGGACAAACGAAAACCCACTAATTCTGACAAACTCCAAGAAGTGATTATGAAAGAATGGGTTGCTATCAGTCAGGAATTGGCCCAGAAGTTGATTGAGAGCATGCCCAGTCGAATTGCAGAGGTCCTGAAAAAGAAGGGCAAACACTGCAAATACTGACTCTTTGCATAAATGTCATGTAATTGTTGATAAAAGCCTTTGAAACGTATGGAGTGCGTTTAATTATATTTCACTACATCACAGAAACAACTGAAACAAAGATCTAAAAGCAGTTTAGCAGCAAACGTTGTGAAAACTAATATTTGTGTCATTCTCAAAACTTTTGGCCACGACTGTACAGGGCCCCAAGATCAATTTATTAAGGTATTTTATAATACAAGTCTATGACATGACTTTATTTTGAGCCACCCACTTGAAGTACACAACAGGAAACTCTGACATCAGAGCCAATGGCCCAAGAAGAAGATTTGGCCCGGATCAGAATTGGAAGGGTCATCTATTCTAGACAATGGCGTGTTATTAGGGTGTTAGAGAGTGAGTGGTGATCGCTATGTCAACGGATGAGTGACCATGGCTCTGGAGCCTCAGTACAGGGGATCAGATTGCCAAACACTGCCAAGCACAAAATCATCTGGACCACTTGGACATTGGTAACTCCAGTGACAAGTACAGCCTTAGGCAGGAAAATGTGGGACAGTCTGCCAGGGCCCTACGCACCACCACTTGGTCTAAGAAAGGACTAATTCTTAAAAGTGTTGTCCAATGAAAAAATAAAAGTACATTACCACAGCTGTATAAAATCCAGCACCTAGTCATGCAGTCTGCCTTTTAGAAACATTTGTGAAAGAATGGTTCCTTCTAAAGAGCTCACTAAATTCTACCATGGTCCTGTAATAGGATGCAACCACTGCAACAAGTCAATTCATGAAATATCTTCCTTCCTAGATATTCCACGAGTTTAGGAACCACAGCAACTCAGCCACAAAGTGGCACACCACGCGAATTAACAGAACGGGGTCGTCAAGTGCTGAGGTGCATAGTACATAAAAGTCATCAAGACCTCCTCTGGCATTAAATAGGTTGTCCATGTTAAATGGTTGTAAATAACAAAATAATAGATACTCTGCTCTTCTCTCCCCTTCTGCCTCATGTGCTGTGCTCTGTCTGGTCTTCCCCACTGCCAGGGGCGAAGCTATAGGGGGTGCAGAGGTAGAAGTTGCTACCAGGCCCAGGAGCCTGAGGAGGCCCAAACACCCTTGTGACGCATAAGAAGACACCGGTATTATAGAAAGTGCATGCTGGTCAAGTTATACCTCTGGCTGGAGGGAAGGGGTTAGGTCAAGAGTTTGGTGTGTGTGTGTGTGGGGGGTCGCATTTCAATGTTTGCCTCAGGCGGCCCGTAGGCTATGTGCTTACCTGCCCCTGGCCACAACCTACTGAGGGAAGGGGGGCCCAAGCTGAACTCTTGCACCAGAACCCATGAGCATTTAGCTACGTCCCTGCCCACTCCTGTATAATACAAAAATAATTTAAATTCAGCATAATTTGGATTTAATAGAGACTGGATTAGAAAATATGTCAATGATCTACCGGTATTAATGGTCTATATTCAGACGAGAAATGTCAAACTCGTCCGTGTTCTGGCTGATAAAAACTGACTTTTTATGGGGTCGTACGCGGATAATGTCTTTGTGCTATCCGTTTTTCTTGTGAATTCACTGAAATGGGTCTGAGTCTTGCATGAAAATCAGACTGAGGTGGTGCATGCTGCGATTTTCTCTGCATGGGCCAATGGTCAATACGATAAATTGGAGATTTGAATTGTCCCATTGACTATAACGTACTAGTGTTCAATCCGTGTGCTGTCTGTTCTACACCCAGAAGTGAACATCGCTCGTCAGTAAGTCACTAAGCCCTGACTCTGTACTTAGAGGAGTCTCCTAATTGGTTATTATTATTACTACAAGTAAATGAGCATAAACCCAGTCTGTAAGTTTGAGAATCGGTGGCAACTGGTTGGCATTTTGCAGAGCAATAAAGCAAATAAAATAAAGTAGTAGACCATCTTCATGTAAGCACATTAATAAAATCTACATGATACCGGCTGGTGAGGCAAATCCAGACTCCGCAGAGAAGGTCGGAACAGGTGACTTTTCTAAGAAGGAATATGAAGTATAAAGCATAGAACTAAACTCTAAGAAAAGAGCCACAAAAAAGAAGCAATAAATAAGGTGTGCCCAGGAGAGTGCCCAAATGATGCCAAGGAGTTTGCTGTGCTGTATTGCACAGCACACAATTAACTGATTAATTTCCAGAGGGATGTAGGTTAGCAATTAACTCTCAGCCTGGAAAAGGGCAAGCAGCCAAACAACAAACGCGCTTCAGAAATTTTTACTATTGCCAAACCTTTGGCACTTGATGTGGTGGTTCACCTTTGAACACAATTTTAATAAATATGGAATGAATCTACATAAAAGTTAAGCATTACGTATCTTGCAGTGATCCTAAGTTACTACCTCCTATATCATAAGTCCGTAATACTGCAGGCTACAAAGCGGAAATCTCTTACAATTCCTTGCTGGATCAACTTTTATACAACTCTTGTTTTGGTGATTTGCATCCTGGGATGGTAATTTTCACCAGGTACTGTACAGTAATTTGATATAGACAGAAACTGACTGTGCTACAGCATTAGTGGTGTGAACAAGCCTACTGACTGTTTCCAATAGTAACCATCAGAATCGTGAATGGAGAAAATCTATAGAGTGCCATCAGCTCTTGTTAAAGGGCTTTTTCATTGCAACAAAAATTGGTGGTATCTGTGTTTTAAAAAATATTAAATGAGTGAAAACTCCACGGATTCCCTGACTACTTCTTGCAGGAAATGCCTTGAAAAGCCTGCTCAATCACTTACTGAGGCACTGCTGCAGCCAGCTACTGGATGAGAGGGCATATTGAGATCTTTTCTGTGGATGAGAGGATAGCCAGAGGTAGAGAGCAGCCGGGACACAGGCAGGGTAAGAACACCAGTGGCAAAGGGTTAGTGGCACTATTTTTTTAACCCTTCTGACCCTTTGTCACCAATTTTTATTGCACCAAAAGCCATTTCATTCATTCATTGTCCTGAGTTCATAGACAATATACATATTTGAAAGAAATCGGGGATTATTTGCACCGCAATCTGTAACTTCTCCCGGCTCGCTCCAGGTCTAAAAAAAAGTGAGCGTGATGTGGTCGGAGAAGGGCCGAAGGGCTGTTTTAGGCATAGAAAATGGTCTTACACTTGGATCCGCTTAAGTTATGTAGAGGCTGGCATTTCTTCATAACTTCGGCGGATCCATCGCCAGATTTAGGGGTTATTAAGACCGGCGTCTAAAAAGCCAGTCTTAATAAATGACCCCCATAGTGTATATGTGAGATATACATACTGTGCACCAATACTGTATATATCATGTATCAGAAAATACCAACACAGTCGGCTACTGGGAGTAGAGATACCCAACCCTGACCGAAAATTTCATCTATGTGTTTTTTTTCTATGAGACCATTGTAGGAAAAAATTTTTTTACAAATGGGGCCAATGCAGCAGTGGGGTGGGGAGACTGGCACTACGCCATGCAGCATTCAGCTTTTGAAGTCTTCCCAGAAGATATACTGTAGTACAGACGAGAGAGCTACTGTATAAGAGAAATATCCATTGGCCTTGCTGTATCTATCCTTTGGGGAAGAACCATTGCCTACTGCTATAAATTCAGTGGCCTTCCACATATTTCATTGACTGTAGGTGTAACTGTGTATGCACCCTCTAATTCTATATTCAGCTGTGATGCAGCCGCAGTCTCACATCCCCACAGCAGGACCAGTAAGCGTATGTGCCTGTATCTGCTATTTATTTCCCTGCAGAAAAGAAATGAGATTCAGCCAACAATCTCTGCAGTATTGAGCAAGCTACAAGATCCACACGAGCAGGGAGAAGCCGGAAAAGTCACATCTTATGGAGGATTATGTCTAGAAATAAAAACAGATAGACGCCTGGTCACAGGGACTGCAGAGCTTTGAGTCCTGCCAGAAAATAGAACTAGATTCAAGACCATACAATGAGGACCATAGAAAGAGGGGTCCCTGGGACCTGCACTGGTTGATCCCATCAATTTGCTACAGGATGGTATGAACTTGTGTAGGTCTCCACTGTCCAGAGAAAATGCACTGTTAGCACATAAGTGGACTGGTAATTGGGCCAAGGGTCATGAAAAGAGTACAAATGGGACAAAAGATCATCCTGTGTCTGCCATCTGCTGTAAATTTAAATTTACCCAGAAATCCCCGACATTAAAAGGGGATGACCGGCCAATACATAAAAAATAAAAGAAGTCCCCTGCTGATCCCATTCTGACACTGCCTGGGTCTCCGCTTGTATCTGCCTTCTGGTCCCTCTTGACACACTGAAAATACCCGCATAGCCTATCACTTAAACCGGTCTTAATAAATGTGCCCCTTAGTATAGCTATTGTATCTGTATAACTCCACCTGTTGTTTGTTTTTTCTTATTTCTTTGTCCTACTTACTGAGAAGGCCGCACGTGCTCAGTTTCATCCTTCACCTGACTCCTGAGCTGTTATAGGGAGAGAGCAACACAACAAAAGAGATGCCCCTGAGAATGACACTTCCGTTGAGCTGAGAGCTTGATATAAATCTGGCAGAGCAATGAATGGGGAGATCTCTGGATCCATGTGAGGTACAGACCCGGTTCTAGCTATATTATAATGCTGATGACTGCTTCCATATGGTCATTAGTACGCAGGAGGCGTGTGGAGTTGAGGGCAGCGCTGCACCAGCTGTACTCACCCTTTCTTTCGGGCCCCGCTCTGCACTGTGTCCTGACTCCATACAACATCAGGAAGGAGGTAGTGCACATAGGCACACACTATGACCTGATGCTGTGTGACATCAGGCCACAGTGCAGCGTGGGCCAGAAGAAGGCCAGTGAGCAGTGAGTCCTGAATCTGCAAAGTGGCAGCGTGGGCTGGGGCGAGCGAGGTAATTTTTTTTATTTTTATTGTCTAATCTGAGGTCTGATGGGGGTCTGACCTGAGGCTTATAGGGCTCTGATCTGAGGTCTCATGGGAGTCTTATCTAAGTCTGATGGGGGTTTGATATGAGGTTGATTGGGGTCTGATCTGAGACTTGCGGGAGTCTGATCTGAAGCTGATGGGGGTCTGATCTGCGGCTGATGGGGGTCTGATATGAGGTTGATCGGGGTCTGATCCGAAGCTGATGGAGGTCTGATCTGAGGCTGATTGGGGTCTGATCTGAGGCGGATGGAGGTGTAATCTGAGGCTGATGGGGGTCTGATCTGAGGTTGATCGGGGTCTGATCCGAAGCTGTTGGGGGTCTGATCTGAAGCTGATGGAGGTCTGATCTGAGGCAGATTGGGGTCTGATCTGAGGCTGATTGGGGTCTGATCTGAGGCGGATGGAGGTGTAATCTGAGGCTGATGGGGGTCTGATCTGAGGCTGATGGTGCTTGGGGATCTGATGAGGGTCTGATATAAGGTTTTATGAAGTATGGGGGTCTGATGAGTATTGGGAGTGTGATCTGAGGTCTGATGAAAAATATTTTTTTCTTATTTTCCTCCTCTAAATCCTAGGTGTGCCTCATAGTCTGGTGCATCTTATAGTCCAAAAAATATGGAAGATACAGATGAGATAGATAGATAGATAGATAGATAGATAGATATAGAATAGATAGAATATATTTTAATAAAATATTGTAGGCGTTCTTAATTAAACTTTGATGCTTTTGCACTTCTACAGTAAGTGGAGTTTTAATAGATACTGCATCTTGAATAGACATCCCATTTATTGATTTCAATTTCATTCTGCTCCAGACTGGAGGTAATGATATATGTGAAGTGGAATGTTCTCAATTTAATGTGCATGATACTACAGTCAATACCTTGACAGGTCCTGTCAGACACAAGTTATTTTGAGAGGCGACGCTGCGGCAGTATTCTGATCATGGTCAATCACAGAGCCATTTTGTGATGTTGGAAGCAGCCAGCTCTGATTTTACAGCAGATGAGAGGACAAGTGACTGCAGAGATCACAGCACAACTCAGGATCGTACAATTCCTCCAACATCTCTTTTGTCATATTAATATAGATGCTTTGAGATGCTGCTGGCATGGCAGATATTTACTGCCAGGCTCACCTCTTGAGAACCTTCTTGTATGCATTATGTAATTGGATATATAGCTATTTCCTAATCTATACATGTAATGTATTATTATATAACAGAGATGAGCAGCCTTCAGTCTTCCTATGATTTAACTGCCAGCCCATCTAGAAAATATGGATTATACAGAGGACGGGTCAGGATCAACCCCCCTCCCCTCCACTCTGATCCAGAACAGAGAGCTGTTATTGAGCAACTGCTTGCTGTGTTGGACCTGGTTCAGTCTTGTATTGTATTTAAATGCCAAATGTAATACTACACTATGCCTGTAGTGGCCGCTGCACAGGAATTGAGCAGCTGGTGAGAACTTCACAATCAGCTATTTGTTCAAGATCTATTAAAGGGGTTCTCGGGGAATGATTTAAAATGACCGCCAGCAACTTGTCCAAGAATCTGAGCAGGACTGGTTGCCTCCACTTCCAGAACTGCCTGGGGAAGTGAGGGGCAGGGCCTCACTACACATTACGCTCTGGCACTTGCATACACTGCATATTGTAGAGTTTCCCTATCAGACTGCTCAATGATGATGGCATATAATAGACAGGATCCCATCATTACCATCTATTGTAGAGCAGTGTAGTGTTCAGTGAGACCACGTCCCTCCACCCCTCCCCTAGGCAGCTCTACAAGTGTTGGCAAGCAGTCCTTCTCCCATTCTAGGACAGGTTGCTGGTGGCCATTTTAAATCATTCCCAGAGAATCTCTTTTAGGTGAACCCATGGCCATCAGCTTGTCTATGATGACACAAGCCCTTAATAAAAAATTCTGGATTCAACCGCATTTGGTTGACAATCTATATGGCCACCATTACAGCTCTTATATGGAGTTGTCAGTCACTTTTTAAATGTGTTATTATATAACTAGGCAGATTTAACACGCACAAAAAAAGCAACTTTCTAGCAAATAGGTATAACTTAGATTTATAATTCATTAGGAAAGTCTTCAGACCCTTTCTCTTTTTTCACAATTTATGCTGTGGCCTTGTTTTCCCTCATCAATCTGAATTCAATACCCCATAATGGAAACAGAATTTTATAGATGTTTCAAATTCATTAAAAAGAAAAAACTAAAACTTTGCATGGGCATCAGTATTCAGACCTTGCTATTACTATGCCACTTGAAATTTAACTCTGGGGACCTCCAGTTTCTCTTGATCATATTTGAGATGTTTCCACACCTTGATTGGAGTCCACCTGTGGTAAATTCAGTTTATTGAACATTATTTGGAAAGACACACCCCTGTCTATATAAGGTCTCACAGCTTACAATGCATATCAGAGCAAAAACTAAGCCATGAAAAGGAAAGAACTACCTGTAATGACCAGAGACAGGATTGAGGCCTGGACCTGGAGAACGGTACAAAAACATTTCTGATGCACTGAAATTTTCCAAGAGCACAGTAGCCTCCATAAATCTTAAATGGAAGTAGTTTAGAACAGCCAGGACTTCTGGATTCCTAGAGGTGGCCATCCCACCAAACTAACTAATCCGAGGAGGGCTCCGTAAGAGAAGTGACCAAGAACCCAATGGTCAATTTGGCTGACTTCCAAAGATCCTGTGTGCAGATGGGAGAAACTTCCAAAGGGTCAACCATCACTGCAGCACTCCACCAATCTGGGCTTTATGGCAGAGTGGCCAGAAAGAAGTCTTTCCTCAAAAGAAGGCCCACCTGGAGATTGCAAAAAAGCATCTAAAAGACTTTCAGACTGTGAAAAACAAGATTCTCTGGTCTGATGAAACAAAGATTGAACTTTTTGGTCTCTGTTCTAAGTGTCATGTCTGGAGGAAGCCAGGCACGGTTCATCACCTGCCCAATACCATTCATAGAGTGAAGCATGGTGTCAGCAGCATCATGCTGTGGGTGTGTTTTTTTGCGGCTGGGACAAGGAGTCTGGCCAGGGTTGAGGGAAAGCTGAAAGGAGCAAAGCACAAAGATATTCTTAAAGAAAACCTGATCAAGAGTGCTCTGAACCTCAGACTGGGCCTAAGGTTTACCTTCCAACAAGACAATGACACTGTGCACACAGCCAATAAAACACAGGAGTGGCTTAGGGATAACTCTATGAATGTCTTTGAGTGGCCTAGCCAGAGCCCTGACATGTCCCCAATCGAATATCTCAGGAGAGATCTGAAAATGGCTGTCCATCGATGGTCCCAAATCCAACCTGACAGAACTTGAAAGGATCTGCAGAGAACAATGGCAGAAAAGTGAAAAGGGTCTGAAGACTTTCCGAATGCACGGTATAAGATATAATATAATTATACCTTGCATGGTAGCGCAGCTGTTCATCAAGAGCTTCGTGGATTAGGTTTCCAAGACTAAACAGCTCACACAAGCCTGTGATCATTATAATCCGTTCCAAGCGGTGACCAAAATGATGTAAAGCACTAATTTGTGGCAACAGTCTACGGAAGGTGCTTTCATGATCCAATATGACAATGCACCCAATAAAAAAATCAAGGCAGAAGAGAAAAGGAGGTTTGACGAGTGTGGAAGAATTTGACTGGCCGTCAAAGAGCTCTGACCTCAACATCATTAAATCCCACTAGATTGAACTCCAACTGCGAGTCTTGCATAAGTATCCAACATCTGTACCCAAATTGTATAATTAGCAACATTTGTGTAGGTAAATGTGTAGGTAAATATAGGAGATTCAAGCCCCAAACCCTGAGTATGTCCCAAACCAACAGCAGAATGCCCACTTCTGGGCTGGGTTTACCTAAGCCGAGACAGCATTGTGTCTCAAAATTTGGAACAATCTTGGCAAATTCAGAACTGTTAGCAACTATGAACTTCACTAATGGGCTTGTGGCCAAATACTTGAAGCCATGTTCTAAAGTCTAGTGTGAAGCCTTCACATGAGAGAGGGGGCCCTTATAGTAGTAATGAAAGATGAAAAACTCAGCTGTAGGGTTTCAGAGGAGGCATTCAAACCTGGCTCCATAAATGGCACCTGGTAGGTGAGAGACCCAAGACTCATTTTGCACTAGGGCCCTGGAGCTTTAACCCCTTACGGACACATGACGTACCGGTACGGCATGTTTCCCGAGTCCTTAAGGACACATGACGTACCGGTACGTCATGTGTTGTTCTGATCACCGCCGGGCGGTGATCGGAGCAAGGTGCCTGCTCAAATCATTGAGCAGGCACCTCGGCTAAATGCGCGGGGGGGCCCCGTGACCCCCCCGTGTCGGTGATCGCCGCAAACCGCAGGTCATTTCAGACCTGCGGTTTGCGGCTTTTTATGGTGCGGGCGGCGGCGGCAGCAGTGCCAACGGGTCCCCATGGGGCTGTGGGGGGGACCCGATGGCATGGAAGGCAGCGCGATGCCTTCCTGAGGCATCTGTGCTGCCTTCCGGTGAAGAGCCTGTGAGATCCAGCCCCCTGGATCTCACAGGCCCCGGAAGCTGTATGAGTAATACACACAGTATTACTCATACAGCCAATGCATTCCAATATAGAAGTATTGGAATGCATTGTAAAGGAATATACCCCCAAAAGTTCAAGTCCCAAAGTGGGTCAAAAAATAAAGTGAAAAAAAAAAGTAAAAAAAATAAAGTTTTCCCCCCCAAATTTTTTTAGTTTCAAGTAAAAATAAAAATAAATTAATTTTCCCCAAATAAAGTTAAAAAAAATTGGGTAAAAATAGGGGAGAAAAAAATGTATACATATTAGGAATCGCCACGTGCGTATAGACCGGCTCTATAAACACATCACATGACCTAACCCCTCAGATGAACACCGTAAAAAATAAAAATTTTAAACTGTGCTAAATAAACCATTTTTTTGTCACCTTACATCACAAAAAGTACAACAGCAAGCGATCAAAAAGGCGTTTGCCCACCAAAATAGTACCAATCTAACCGTCACCTCATCCCGCAAAAAATGAGCCCCTACCGGAGACAATCGCCCAAAAAATAAAAAAACTATGGCTCAGAATATGGAGACACTAAAACATGATTTTTTTAGTTTGAAAAAAGCTGTTATTGTGTAAAACTTACATAAATAAAAAACGTATACATATTTGGTATTGCCGCGTTCGTATTGACCGGCTCTATAAAAATATCACATGACCTAACCTCTCAGATGAACACCGTAAAAAATAAAAAATAAAAACTGTGCTAAATAAACAATTTTTTGTCACCTTACACCACAAAAAGTGTAATAGCAAGCGATCAAAAAGTCATATGCACCCCAAAATAGTGCCAATCAAACCGTCATCTCATCCCGCAAAAATCCTACCCTACCCAAGGTAATCGCCCAAAAACTGAAAAAATTATGGCTCTCAGACTATGGAAACACTAAAACATGATTTTTTTTGCTTCAAAAATAAAATCATTGTGTAAAACTTACATAAATAAAAAAAAGTATACATATTAGGTATCGCCGCATCCGTGACAACCTGGTGTACAAAAATATCACATGATCTAACCTGTCAGATGAATGTTGTAAATAACAAAAAATAAAAACGGTGCCAAAACAGCTATTTCTTGTTATCTTGCCTCACAAAAAGTGTAATATAGAGCAACCAAAAATTATATGTACCCTAAACTAGTACCAACAATACTGCCACCCTATCCTGTAGTTTCTAAAATGGGGCCACTTTTTTTGAGTTTCTACTCTAGGGGTGAATCAGGGGGGCTTCAAATGGGACATGGTGTCAAAAAAAACAGTCCAGCAAAATCTGCCTTCCAAAAACCGTATGGCATTCCTTTCCTTCTGCGCCCTGCCGTGTGCCCGTACAGCTGTTTACGACCACATATGGGGTGTTTCTGTAAACTACAGAATCAGGGCCATAAATATTGAGTTTTGTTTGGCTGTTAACCCTTGCTTTGTTACTGGGAAAAATGGATTAAAATGGAAAATTTGCTAAAAAATTGAAATTCTGAAATTTCATCTCCATTTGCCAATAACTCTTGTGGAACACCTAAAGGGTTAACGACGTTTGTAAAATCTGTTTTGAATACCTTGAGGGGTGTAGTTTCTTAGATGGGGTCACTTTTATGGAGTTTCTACTCTAGGGGTGCATCAGGGGGGGCTTCAAATGGGACATGGTGTAAAAAAAAACAGTCCAGCAAAACCTGCCTTCCAAAAAATGTATGGCATTCCTTTCCTTCTGCGCCCTGCCATGTGCCCGTACAGCGGTTTATGACCACATATGGGGTGTTTCTGTAAACTACAGAATCAGGGCCATAAATATTGAGTTTGGTTTGGCTGTTAACCCTTGCTTTGTAACCGGAAAAAAAATTATTAAAATGGAAAATCTGCCAAAAAAGGGAAATTTTTAAATTGTATCTCTATTTTCCATTAATTCTTGTGGAACACCTAAAGGGTTAACAAAGTTTGTAAAATCAGTTTTGAATACCTTGAGGGGTGTAGTTTATAGAATGGGGTCATTTTTGGGTGGTTTCTATTATGTAAGCCTCGCAAAGTGACTTCAGGTCCCTAAAAATTGGGTTTTTGAAAATTTCAGAAAAATTTCAAGATTTGCTTCTAAACTTCTAAGCCTTGTAACATCCCCAAAAAATAAAATATCATCCCCAAAATGATCCAAACATGAAGTAGACATATGGGGAATGTAAAGTATTACTATAGTAATAACTATTTTTGGAGGTATTACTATGTATTATAGAAGTAGAGAAATTGAAACTTAGAAATTTTACAAATTTTTGGTAAATTTGGTATTTTTTTATAAATAAAAATGATTTTTTTTTACTTCATTTTACCAGTGTCATGAAGTACAATATGTGACGAAGAAACAGAATGGCCTGGATAAGTCAAAGCGTTTTAAAGTTATCAGCACTTAAAGTGACACTGGTCAGATTTGCAAAAAATGGCCTGGTCCTTAAGGTGAAATAGGGCTGAGTCCTTAAGGGGTTAAGGTATGGCTCTGGAAGAACTCAGTATTAACGTTCACGAATTTGGAATAAGATGTTCAGCCAACACATGATATGATGTTTAGTTTTCCAGAGATGCTATGATACAGATGTAGCAGTTATGAGTGATGAAAGCAGTTATCTGAGATTAGATGAAAGGATCTGATAATTTTTTTCACTAGAAACAGTGCCACTCCTGTCTACAGACTTTGTTTGGTATTGCAGCTTTAACTCATTCAAGCAATGGGGCTGATATATCACACACAGCCCATAGCTCTTTTGTGGCATCTCTTAGGTTTCTCTCCTCCTATATAAAACTACTGACACATTCTGATAAATTGTTCTTAACATGTATGTACAGATGTACAGAAATACGGAAATGTACTCACATATGTAAAGTGCTTTGCAAATATAATCAACCCCCCCCCCATGCATTCTCCTGTTTCACGGATGGAAATATGGCAAGCTTATGTTCAGCGTCATTCATCATAGTTGTATAAGAACAGACCTGAAATCCCCATATGTGCATCTGTCTTGGTTAGCTTTGAGAAGTCGCCAACAAGAAACTATAAAATATGTAGCGCTCCCTGGGTTCCCAATGGAAATTACACTTTCTACTTTCTATTTTGTTGGTAAATTTTTAAAAAAAAAAGTGTACCAGAGAATTCTGCCTGTTCAGAGGTCAATGTAGATCAGATAGTCCAGGGAAAACATGTTACAGTATGAACGGGCAAGCCCTAGCAACAAGGAAAACGCAATGATAAATCATCTGATCTTAGAGCAAGATGCGCGTCGACATCCGATTACAAGGATATTTTGCAGGTCAACCCATCAGACAGATCGTATTATTGTGAGCAACAGAGGAGCTCCTTTTACCCAATTTGTACTAGTTAATCAATTTGTACTGGTCTGCTGAATCACATGCTGCTGTCTCAATAACATAGAACCAGATTGTCCGGCATGATACAGCTATTTTACTTGTGTAGTCCATAAACAGCCCTGGAGTCCATTTTATCTCGCACAGCTCTGAACAGAAGACTGAAGATCAAATTATATATTGAAAGGCTTTCAGGACAGGAGGGTTGCTGTAAAAGTCACTTTGTAGTGTTGATCTTTTCAGCTCATCTTGAGGCCCTATTTCGGGTCAGTTATCGGGAATACAAACACCCGTTCCCAATAATTGGCTCGTATAATAAAAGATGTCCGATTATTAGCAGCACATCTTCCTGTATAATCAGGGATGAGCTGTCGAGAGTGAGTAGAACTAAATGAGGGGGGAACGACTGTGGTAGCTATTAGTGATGGTAGATTCGGATTCGTCCAAACAGAATCTTTTTTTGCGCTCGCAGTAAATATAATGAGTTCCCGATCGTCCAATGTAACGTTTAACGTATTTGCCCCGCTGTGGCCGCTAGAGCCTCACAGAGTTGTTCTTTAATACAGTTCAGCATGCGCTGCTACATACTGTAATGGCGTATCCGCGAGACTCCCATAATCTTGTGCTACTTGTACCTTGTTTACTTATTATATTTACTGTAAACACAAAAAAGATTCGGATTCGTCTTCTTTCATCGCTAGCAGCACTCTTTTCTCCCACGTTTAGTATGCACCAGCCTGTGTAATCAGGCCTGTGCAAGCGAGCGCCGATGGATGTGTTATCTTATCTTCCATCGGCACGCACACCGCCCGAAGATCGGCAGTGTAATACCACCCTAAAGCAGGTGATGTAACCGATCTACAGAAGAGATGAGGAGCTTGAACATGGGGCCCCCTCTATTAGCTTCGAATTGACTAATAGGGTATATGAAAATGGATTTTCTGACCTAGCCAGCCCTTTTAAGGTGGTGCACAGAGAAAACATCTCAATAAAGTTTTCCTGTATGTGAAAATAAAAAAACGGAATATTGACAGATGCTTTTTATATACTGTTTATATACCATTGGGTGGCGCTTTTTATAGTTTGAGGTGCTGTTTAGTGATGAGAGTCAGTTAACACGGAGGCTTGGAAGGCTACATTTCACTATGTTATATTCATCATAACCAATTCTGACTTATGGTTTCTGTGGTAACCAGTTCTAACTGCTTGATGCAGCCATCTTAAAGGTCATTGTGAGGGTGTTTGCAGCTACAAGCTGTAATTAAGATTTCTATCAATATCATGAAACTAGAATTTTTTCACCCGTGATATATTTTTTATTGAACCCACAAACAATGGTGTATGTACATTGGGGCCGACCATGTAGTAGCTATAGGGTCCCATGAGAGAAGAGTCCGGCCCAGGTTGGCCATGTATGGTAAGAACCAGTGCAGGGATCTTCTCTCCTTCAATATTAGCAAACAGGGGTCATACAAAGGAGATGAGGGAAACACCTCCACATGCTCCAGGTGGTTAGGCTTGTGGGTGTGTTAACAAATGCCATTTTTTATGGTGCCCCCTCATCCCCATACAGGGACCTGCCCATACAAAATACGCAGCATAAATTTAATGTAATAGAAAACACAGCGTCTTATGTGAGCAATCCTCTGAATAATAAAATTTGAAGGAGCTGCTAAGAAAATTACTATTTTATAGTAACCAACAGTCTTAGGAAACAGGAAGGGGTGGGGTGACCACAAACGGGTCAAGAAGTTCCAAAGTGTGTGTGAATTTACCACAAAGTGAGCGTTTTGTGGGTATTTCAAGGGCGGTCCAGTGGACAAACTGAGGTCACATTACCAAAACACATCATGGAGCACTAGACTAAAGTATCCCAGCTCACTGAATTCAATGTAATCTTCTCATGTCATTAGATCAGTTAAAGGGGTTCCCTGTCCCCATCCACACTAGGCAAGGGTCACTTGGCAATAAGGTGGTTACATTATGTCATGCTGCTGGGACTACCATCAATCATCTGTAATAAGAGAAACTTGTCATAAAGTGGTCAGTTTCCCTGCAGCGCCACCAGAGGGGAAATTAGGAATCCTACTGTAACCATTTACACGGGTATATAAAGTAGGACAGGTCCTCTAGAGTATCTATCTGCACTTTATAGCCATGAGAGCTTAAATGATCCAAATTACATTAGTAGCTATGGTGATATGGTAACCCCTCAATGACTGCCAATATGGGTTTTTACAGCGGTCACTAACGGGTCTTATTCTAGGCCTTTTTACAGTGGACTAGAATAAGCCCTCCACAGGTCTCCCATGCAGCGCTGCACAGGTTTCCCATATGACAGTTGGGCTCCTGTTCTAACTGCCCGAAATGGCCCATTTAACCCCTCGAATTCTGCAGTCAATAAAAACCACAGCATCTAAGTAGTTTACAGGGAGGGAGCTCCCTCTGTCAGACATCGGCACCCTGCGAGTGAGATCGAGGGATGCCAATGTCTTAGTATGGTGGCTGTGTCACAGTGCCTGTCACAATCCCACCTACAGTATAATACACTGTACTGCAAAAGCTCTCCTTGTAGGTAAAAATTGGTTAAATAAAGATGTTTTATTTTATTTTTTTAATCTCCAAGTAAAAAAAAGAAAAAAAGAAAAAATACGCCTTTGTACATTGAAAAAATGTTTTTCAATGGAAAACAATTAAAACATAAAATCCCCTCCACATATATGGTATTGCCACATCTGTAACAACCAACACTATACGATTCTCATTTAATATATCCCTTACGGTGAACGCCATAAACAAATGGCAGAATTGCTTTTTTTTTTGCTTATTCGCCATGAATAAAACAGAATAAAAAGACATTAAAAAGTGTTATGTACCCCAAAATTGCATCAATGAAAACTACAAGTTGTCCCGCAAATATCAGGCTCCCAAGAATCAAGAATGGAAATGTAAAAAGTTATGGGCCACAATTCAAAAATATATATATATTTTTTTAAAGGGCTTTTAAAAGTAATAAAATATAAGTAAACATCCCTTATTACACAGGAGGTGATGTGAACTCTCCTTTATAATGTTCTTTTAAATGGGGGTTAGCCTAGTTCACATCACCGTTTGATTTTCTGTTCTTCTGATCCATCAGAAGAACAGAAAAATCTAAGAAAACATCCTTTATTTTGAGCATCCCCTGTGCACATTTTGAATCTGTTTTTGTCAGTTCCTTCTGAGATCCGTTATTTTACATGGGAGAAAAAGTCATGCATAAAGTAAATAACGGATCTGACGGAACTGACAAAAACAAATGCAAAATAAGCACAACGGATGCTAAAAAAAAAACGGTGATGTGAACCTAGCCTTAGCGATCAGCCCAACCGTAGACAAACTACATGCAAATAAATGAAAAGATGGATATGTAAGAATTTGCTTGATGGGGATGTCCACACCTAGTGGTGTTTTTCATATACAGATTTTGCCACAAATTCCCAGTGGATTTATGGTGAAATGAAATGTGTTAGAGATTTTGCTCTGGATTTGCTGATGTTTTGACATTATGCACTGCAAAAGGTGAAATCACTATGAAAATCTGGGACAGAATCCGTATGGAAATCTGTGATAATTCTGACCCGTCTGAACGTGGCCTAATATAGATGATCTGGTTTATCTGAAATTCCAGCACTGGCCAAAAATAGTAATAGGCCTTGCCAGGAAATTGCCTGCTAGTCCAACCACCAATGCAGGTAAAGCCTCAAAAAAGGCTCACGAGTCCATCAGAGTGGAACGTATGGCCATAGCACTTGCTATGGGGCCCAGAGGTTGAGGAGGCCCAATTAGGCGCAACAACAATATGGTGGGAATAACAATATGGCTGTTTTTTGCTATTTTTATGTGGGTTTTCTGATATATTATGCAATTATACATACCTTTAATTATTTGATACTTATGCTGCAGTTAAAATTTTCATACACTAGGTGGTTGGGGCCCTATCTTATTTAGCTACGGGCCCTATGAAGTTACACCCCTCTAGATGCAAATACTGGCCTATAGACAGAGCAAAAAAGGACCTGGGTGTGAAAAATGTCCTAATTTTTCCCATGGAAATACTGACCAAGGTCTTTTGTGATCTGTTTGTAGGCCATATACACACATACATTCATACATCATTTACTTTTATTTTTTTTTTTTTTTCTTAACCTAATAAAAAATATATAGCAGTGACAGGTTGATTCATCTGCATTGCCATAAGTACGCTGGACTAAGATAAATTGCATATACTATAGTTACCATGGCTGTCTCCCACGGAATATGTAGAAGACAGGGGAGAGGAGAGGGGAGAGGAAGAAAGAAGATTTACATACGGGTACTTACTGAGCTCTGCAATACTTCCCACACGTGTGGCAAGCAAAGACTGCTCTATAGTCCTCAGTTCTGATTGGCTAAACATCTGTACATCACCTGGTTTATTTGGTCTTTGGTGATCTCTATGGAGGTTCAAACTGTCTGGAAGGCAGAGGACTCCTGAAAATACAAAACCAAAAGAAATAAGATTGCTGCGCTCTTACCCTTAGAAGAAAAAGGTCAGCTAATTATGGTTAAGGGCTGGCTTATGACGTAGCGACTACCTCAGAGACATGTTCCTTCTGAACAGAGCAACAGAGTATACATAGGTTTGAAGGCCAACACTGGAGATGGCCTCCACCTTGCAGAGCTTTTGTGATCAGCGTGGCTATTGTTGCTCAATTTAGGAAGAACAGTGTTCAAAAACATTGGATAGCTGTTAGTATGGGAAATACGGATGTAGCAGAGCCAGATCTGTCCTGTATTATATGTTGGCTACATTACTAGAAAGCTTCTTGAGGTAAAATAATGCAGTACGGTTTCTCGCAGGCTTATAGAAAACCACAGATATCAGATTATGGGTTTGTGCCAAGTGACAAACTTAGCCCTTCCACATCAGGATCCAAATATTACTGCCCTCACCAAAGTAGCAGAAGCTTGGCTCATCGTCATTAGGCTGGGTTTCCATGTAGCGGTTGTGTGGCACGCATATCCAAACCGCATGCCTTTTACTGAGAATTGTCACGGGTTTGCAATGTAGTTATTGGCCACATGGTTTTTACAGGTAACACACATTTTTAACATTTCCCCTGTAAAAAAAGAACATGCATCCAATAACCATACTGCTAACCAGCAGCAAATCGCGTGTTGGTTTTGCTGCATGGTAATTGGCTGAACAGCATAGTACCGCTTTGTGGAAACTCGGTCTTAGAGATATATATGCGGGGAGATTTATGAAAACTGTTTTAGTTGCCCATAGCAACCAATCAGATTCCACATTTCATTTTTCATATCTCCTTTGTAAAATGAAAGGATCAATCTTATTGGTTGCTATGGGCAACTAAGACAGTTTTCCTTTACACCAGTTTTCCTTTACACCAGTAAATGGCTGCAGTGGTCAATGTGAGTATTGACGGAACATCATAACTTCCGGATGTTTTGTTGGTATCCAACAATCCCTTGAAGAACTGTGGTTGCTCTGGACTGCAGTAACCTTGTACATATTGCACCTGGACACCAGAATAGCATGGTGATGGCTTCATTAGGGCTGTTTCACACGAGTGGATACGTGCGTGGAATCCGCCGCGTGAAAGAGTATTAAGCCCCACTCCGGACAGCAGAGACACAGAGCATTAACATGATTGATAATGCTCTTTACCTCTCTGTGACCTTTTTACTACAAAATTACGGTGACAACTTTATCTCACTTGCAATAGAAAGACCAGCACTCCGTAATTCCAGTGATGAAAGAAGGTTTCTTTATTCGTCACCCATATGTGACGCGCGTTTCGACACTAGTCTGTGTCTTTATCAAAGTACCGGTGATAACCTGTTATCACCTGTACTTTGATAAAGACACAGACTAGTGTCGAAACGCGCGTCACATATGGGTGACGAATAAAGAAACCTTCTTTCATCACTGGAATTACGGAGTGCTGGTCTTTCTATTGCAAGTATCGAGGTATCTACCTTTTGACCGTGCACCTGGACCGCGACTGATGCGCAGTGCCGCCCATTCATTTTTCTAACTTTATCTCACTGTGATTTTGTAGTAAAAAGGTCACAGAGAGAATGGAGCATTATCAATCATGTTAATGCTCCGTGTCTCTGCTGTCTGGAATGGGACTTGGCTCTCTTTCACGCAGCGGATTCCACGCACGGCATCCGCTCGTGTGAAACAGCCCTAATGAAGCCATTACCATGCTATTCTGGTGTCCAGGTGCACTATGTACAAGGTTACCGCAGTCCAGAGCAACCACAGTTCTTCAAGGGATTGTTGGATACCAACAAAACATCTGGAAGTTATGATGTTCCATCAATACTCACATTGACCACTGCAGCCATTTACTGGCCTGAGAAGAAGCTCAGCGGTCACATGCTGTTCAAGGACATGTCACCACTGAGGCCAATGAATGGCTGCAGCGCTCAACACGATTATGGACAGAACGTCATCACTTGTGGTTTACTAGGGACTGGCAACAGTGAGAATAGGAGACTTTGAAAAGGTGAGTTTTTTTCTTTGCTTTCCCGGCCCTAATTTTTGGGAGGGTCAGACAACCCCCTTAATGCTGTTAGGAAATGTATGCATGTTTGGTTAGGTGATAAATCCACAGAGAGCCTTGGGCAGAAGTGTTATGTCTCCTGACATCTCTGTTTTAAGAAACTTAGGACTCTGTGTTATGCTATCCCTCTACTATTCCTCTTGGAAATGTATAAATCAATTGAAAACTTACCAGTTTGGGGGAAGAGGAATGGTAAGACCTATTTTATTCAAACATTCCATGAAGAAGAACAAAGGAACAGAATAACAAAAAGTTCTAAGAAAAGATTCTCTAGAATTGCTTATACATTGGAATTACAAGTAGTACAGGAGAGGTGACAGGTCCTCTTTAAGTTACAATAACGCAGCAGATTTATCAAAACAAGTTGGTTGCTATGAGCAACTGTTCCACCTTTCTTCTGTACCAGATTTTTATAAATCTCCCCCACTGTACTCTTATAATCAGTGATGATTGGCAGGGGCAATATTCGAATTCGCAATATTTCGTGAATATTTGGGCGAATATTCGTCATATATTTGTGAATTCGCGAATTTGTGATCTCCAGTCATTATTTTCTCGATTGCAAAAATCGGCAATAGAAAAATTAGCAATAAAATTTGCGCTACGGAAATTCTCGATTAACACTACTCCTATAGGCAACTTTGCAATTGGTTGCTAGGGATGTTGCTAAGTGACGATATTCGCAATAAATTTGCGATTAGAATATTAATGAATACGAATATATAGCACTATATTCTAAATATTCGCGAATTCTCAAAGTGGTCATATTCGCGAGTAAAATTCGCGATTCGAATATTCGCGCTCAACACTACTTATAATGTAGTGAATATAGAAAAGGATTCATAAGATGTAACTGGGAGTTGTTACTACCCTGGAAATGAATTGAAAAGACACCCTACTCAGTTACCATGCTAGGTAACCTGTCACTATTCAAGACGTCTTGAGATTAGGGCATTTTACAGATGCAGAAGCATTGAACATTACTGTGTCCAAAAAGCAACCTACCGAAATCATGTAAGCAAATAAGAATATGCTGTGCTTTGCCTAAATCTCAGAGACCTAGTAAGGCCCCCACAAATTTTTTTTATTCTCTTGACTTTTAGAAAGGTACATGATGTAAACTGTAGTGAATGTAATCTTCTCAGCAGTGACTGTATTTGTGCTATATCCTCCATTCTGATCCTCAGGTGTGTCATGTGACCCACTCACTGATCTCCATCTGACACAGGACAGGAAGTCAATTAATTCTCATTTTTATGACACTAAGGCTACATTCGCACGACCGTAAGAATGAGTCCGCATCCGTTCCACAATTTTGCAGAACGGGTGCGGACCCATTCATTTCTATGTGCTGCCCACATCTGTTGCTCCGTGCTGTGACCCCGCCAAAAAAATAGAACATGTCCTATTCTTGTCCGCAATTGAGGACAGGAATAAGCATTTTCTATGATAGCCGCGGCATGTGCGGTCCGCAAATTGCGGAACGCACATGGGCCGGTATCCGTGTCCGCAAAACACCACGTTCATGTGAACGTAGCCTAACATTGAGGCTCCCATAGGAATACATAGAGAAGCTGGCTTCCTGTCCACACATAAGATGCTGTGTTATTTGGAAAGTCAGTGTGTTGGTTGATCACTTGACACAGCTGAGAAGCAGAAGGGAGGGGATAACTCTCAAATACAGTCACCAGTAAGAAGATTAACTTTACTACAGTTTACATCATGTACCTTTCCGAGCATAAACATTTTTGTGGGAGTGCTTCTTTAAGAGGTCTCCTTCTGATATTCCCTATTACTTTAGTCCTTTGAAATTGCAAGTTTAAAAAAAAAGTAAAGACTAATGCACATGGCAAAAATGCTTCACATGGCCCTCTATGGTGGCACAGAGCTCTAACTGGTCTGTATTACAGACCCTATGCTTTCCGGGTCCTGCTTTATGGTTCCTCAATTGCTTCTAGGGGGGAGAATACCTACATAATTTGATATGAAGAGGTAGTGCAGTATGGACCCATTGCAGGTTATAGGGGTTGTATTATACATAGACCCAAGATACAGCCATGAACATAATTACTCATAATATATCAGTCAAGGTATTATGGGATCCATTGATGGCCCTGTTATGGAGTGACATATGGTACCCAAATAATACAGTTGTACAGTAACTAAATGACATTACCGTAAGGCACTGAAAGTCCCATCAAGCTAGCAAATGTAGCTGCATTATTCACAACTCATTATACTAACTATTGGTTGGCATAGTTTGAGACAGAATTTTACACCATAATTATGGTGCAATTTAGGCCCAAAATGGTGCCTTTCCTTGGAACCCTGGCCCCTTTTGAGCAAGTTGGAAAAAAGTGTAAAACCCATCGATACACCAAATTGCTTCGCTGACTGTATTAGAAAGATTTTAGGCACATTACTAAATACAGGCCTAAGTATGTAAGCGATTGTAGAGGATCAAGGCAAACCGATGCTCAAAAGTTGAGCTCATCACAGACACCAGCATACAGCATTGTGAGAAGCCTTGGAAGATCAGGAAGTGAGTTTCATAGATTACCAAAAAAGAGTTAAAACCACATCCCACATAATAAAAGACCAAAAGGAATTCCTCAACTTCACAGCACAGACATAAATCAATGTTTATCCACAATACTGCTTACATAACATAGCTACTTATGTGCAAGCATCAACATAAGCACAATATGGAACATAGCTCAATGTGAATGATAGACTAGTGCAAGAGCGTACAAACATACACACATAGTACACGAGAGGGACAACATAAGTCACATGCATCGTGGACTGATCAATCTTAAATATCATGCCAATGGAGCGCTGTAATATACTTGACATCCTAAAGCTGCAAAACTAATTGACAGCCTGATGGTGATCATCAGATTGCCCCGCGTCTGACAGCTGAAGAGATGGGTGATGGATTGTTATCACCTGGGAAAGGTGTGAGGGACCACAGCGGCCACTGCAGGAGAAACATGGTATCACATGGCACCCATTAAAATGAACAGGCGACTGTGTAAATACATGGTCAGACTGAGTTTTTATTGGGAAAAAGACAACCACAACACATTGGATTGAATGGCCGCTGTGTAATGTTTAATTTCACTGGGTGGTGCTGCAGGGTAATTTAACACGTATCACTAGATTTCCATAAAGGTTATAGTTGGTTCCTGGAGCTCACAGCAGCGGGATACTTTGTAATGAGTTTATTGTCATGGGAGCCAAAACAAAAGTCAGATTTACTGGTCATCTCTCCTGACATGCCTGCTTTACTAAATCATTTTATTCCCCTGCAATAATGATTCTGGAACATAATTTCATATAACTCTATATTGTTCCGTTCCACTTTTTAACACTTGCGGCAGTGTGATCCGGCGGGCAGTTCCGTCGTCTGGGTGTTACCACTTGGGGGGGATGTTCCTGCACAATCAGTGCTGCCAGCGCCAGTCTGTGCCGGGGCACACCCAACTGATATCACCTAGTTGCAGATTCATTAATAAATGGAACAACACAGAGACCTAAGAATAGATTCTCCAGGGTCGGTATTAAATGGGAAATGCAAGTAGTTGCAAGGAACTCTGATTGGGGGGTCTGACATTGAGGGCTGATCTGAGGTGTGATGGGGGTCTGACATGGAGGGCTTATCTAAGGTCTGATATGGGGGTCTGATGTGATGTCCTGATATGGTGATCTGATGTGATGTCCTGATATGGGGGTCTGATCTGATATCTTGATATACATGGGGGTCTGATCTGAGGCTCTGATATGAGGTCGGATGAAAAATATTTTTTCTTATTTTCCTCCTCTAAAACCTGGGGTCTGCGTCTTATCAGGTGCATCTTATAAAGGGAAAAATTCAGTAATTTATTTATGGGACCAACAATTAATTTCCATAATGCTCATAGAAGTCAATTAAAAAAGCCATGTAAATGCAGGGCCGCATTTCCATACATCATCCATACCAGCTGCCATACCAACCAGGTCAGGGGTCACAAGTTGTGCTGTCCTCCACATAGGTGCAAGTACTAGAGAAGGAACCTGCCACTATCAGACATTTATGCCATATCCTGTGAGTCCAGGCAGGTCGGACCTCCGATAAGCAGGTGGGCTGACAGGATGATCCCCAAAGCTATCGAGGTTTGAACTAGGGTTGTTTCGATACCAAAATTTTGATTCGGTTTCGATACCATAAAAAAGTATTGCAATACTCGATACCATTCAATACCACGCGGAAAAAATAAACCACCACAAAAAGCCACGTGCATTCCGCATTTTATGGAACGTCCAGCACATAAACAAACAGTCCGATCCTATGCCCTTTGCATAGTACACACAGCAGCAGGGAGGTTACCATGGCAGCTAGGGCTTCAGTAGCGTCCTGGCTGCCATGGTAACCAATCGGAGCCCCAGGATTACACAGGAGGGGAGGGGACCCTGTGGCCACTGCCACCAATGATTTTAATACTGGGAGGGGGGGAGGTGAGCGCACTGTGCCACCAATGTTTTTAATTCTGGGGCACCTAAGGGGTTAACTGCGGCTGATCGCAGTGCCCTGTCATAGAGGCAGGGTGCCAGTTATGTGATTCTGCCGGTTCCTGTATTTGTATTAGAAGTTAACTTTCATTGGTGGCGCAGTGCGCCAGACCCTCCTCCTCCCGTCTCTCCTGATTGGCAGCGGCGGCACCATGGGGAGGGAGAGACTGCTTCTTTCTCACCTGTGCTGCTGAGGGAACTTGGAGCGCGCTGACAGCAGCGCGCTCCAAGTTCTGTGATACTAGACTGCGCAGCAGCACAGCCCAGTATCGAAAAAATGGAAATCCCAGTATCGTATCGAAACCGGTACAAAAGTATCGATTGGGTATCAAAATTTTGATACCCGAAACAACCTTAGTCTGAATAAGGTCACAGTCAAGAATCAATACCCTCTTCCGCTAATCTCCAAACTCTTTGACAGCATCCGGGGAGCTAAGGTCTTCACAAAATTCGACCTGCGCGGTGCATACAACCTTATCCGTATTCGAAAGGGCGATGAGTGGAGGACTGCTTTCAACATTTCTGATGGACACTACGAGTATCTTGTCATGCCCTTCAGTCTGTGAAATGCTCTCGCGGTATTCCAGGAGTTGGTAAACGATATCTTCTGGGACCTGCTCTATGTCTGTGTGATAGTGTACCTGGACGATATAATGATCTATTCTCCAGATTTGACCACTCACCAGAAGCATGTACGTTTAATTTTACAGTGGTTGAGAGAATCGACTTTATGCCAAACTCGGATGCCAGGTTGCAGATGGATCCTGAAAATTTTAATGCAGTAATGGACTGGCCTCGCCCACAGGGTCTTTGTGCTATACAGCGCTTCCTTGGATTTGTTAATTTCTATTGTCAGTTCATCGCAAATTTTTGATCTCTTACATCTTCGATCTCCGCTCTTCCTAAGAAAGGTGTGAATGCCAGAGACTGGACTCCTGAGGAGGAGGCCACCTTCGTCCAATTAAAGAGGTCCTTTGCTTCTGCACCTGTTCTGCATCATCCCGATGTCTCTCGCCAATTCTTTTTAGAAGTGGATGCCTCCTCCATAGGAGTCGGTGCTGTTTTACTACAGAGAGGTTCCAAGGGCAAGATGTTTATGGATTCTCCTCCAAGCTCTTCTCCCTTGCTGAGAGGAATTACTTGATAGGAGACAGAGAGCTTCTGGGCATAACACTTGCCTTGGAGGAGTGGCGTTATCTATTGGAGGGGGCCCAGTATCCAGTGATAATTTTCACAGACCACAATAACCTTACATATCTACAGACGGCCCAACATCTGAATCCTCGCCAAGCCAGATGGGCACCCTTCTTCTCCCGTTTTGATTTTGGTCTTCACTTTCACACGGCCAAGAAGAACATCAAGGCGGATGCTCTGTCTCGGTCATTTGACTTCTCCGACCAGCAGGAGGAGCCCCAGTATATTGTAGATCCTGCTCGCTTGATCACAGTGGCTCTTGTCCTGGTAAAAGCCATCCCTCCGGGAAGACATTCGTGCCATCTGGCAAGTGAAAACGTATTCTAGCTTGGGGGCACAACTCCAAACTGGCTGGTCACTCAGGGATCCGCAAGACCACAGAACTTTTGTCTCGTCACTACCTGTGGCCCACACTGTCTAAGTATCTGCGTGATTATGTGTCTGCCTGCACCGTCTGTGCTCAGAATAAAGTAATCAGTACCAAATCACCCGGGCTGTTGTTACCTCTTCCCCTGTGCTGTTGTTACCTCTTCCTGTTCCTGATACCCCATGGCAACACATTGCCATGGATTTTGTTACAGATCTGCCCTCTTTTTCCAGATGTACAGCTATCTGGGTGGTCGTGGACCGCTTCTCCAAGATGACGCACTTTGTTCCTTTGGCTGGACTGCCCCCGGCTGCTGAACTTGCTAAACTGTTCATGAGACACATATTCCGCTTGCATGGTCTACCTTGGCATATTGTTTCTGATCGCGGAGTCCAGTTTACCTCTAAGCTCTGGAGAGCTTTTTGCCAACTGCTCAAAATTGAGCTGGACTTCTCTTCCGGGTGTCATCCCCAGACCAACTGTCAAGTAGAGCGAGTCAATCAAATATTAGAGAACTATCTCCGGCATTATGTTTCAGCCCAACACGACAACTGGGTAAAATTGCTACTTTGGGCGGAATCCCCTATAACAACCACTCTAGTGAGACTACTGGATCCTCTCCATTCTTTGTCGTTTACGGACAACACCCTCATACTCCTCTCCTTGTTCCTACATCTTCTGGGGTACCAGCTGCAGATTCCTCTTGTAGGGATTTTTTGAAGATTTGGCGTGACATCAAGGACTGCATTAACAAAGCGGTGACCCGCATGAAAGCGAACGCAGACAAGAGAAGAAGAAAATCGCCTCAGTTCTCGTCTGGAGATAAGGTATGGCTCGCCTCTAAAAACATCTGCTTAAGGGTTCCCAGTTTCAACTTTGCTCCTAGGTTCCTTGGACCCTTTGCAGTATTGAGGAGGATCAACGAAGTGACATAAGTTACGTCTGCCTCTCTCTCTCTGTGTATTCCTAATGCCTTCCATGTGTCCTTACTAAAACCAGTAGTCCTTAATCGCTTCTCAACGGCTCCTTCTACTCCAACTGCAGTATCTGAAGATTCTGATGAGATATTTGAGGTCAAAGATATCCTGGACATCAAGAAGCGTGGCAAGAAGACCAACTATCTTGTGGACTGGAAGGGCTTTGGTCCTGAAGAGAGGTCTTGGGAACCAGAAGAGAACATTCATGCTTCGAACTTGATAAAAAGGTTTCTGTCTCGCCGTGAACTCAAGAAGAGGGGGCGTAAGGGGAGAGTACTGTAACAGCGGCTGCTGTGCATTGCTATTCCCCTGCTTACCACCACTGTCCCGGGTGCCGTGTTCAGTGCTGATCTGCTGCCAGTGCTTCCCATTCACCGCTGCAGTCTTGGGCTCTGTCTGTGTAGGTACTGTTGTTCTGGGATCCACTCCACAGTATCCTCTCAGATCTGGCCACGGCATGCTTGCTGCTTGTTTCTGGCAGGACTTCCTTAAGGGCCGGTGCGCATCACTTACTGTGCTTTATGGGTTTGGTCATGTGACCTAGCTGACCAATCCTAGCCCTCCTTAACATATATAAGTGGCTCAGCCACCTTCACAGATGCCTCAGTGTCAAGGCCCTTGAGTCCTGCTAAGGTTCCTGATATCCGCTTGTGTTCCTGCATTCCTGACTCGTACCTGTATTCCTGGACTCTGCTACCTGTTTGATCCCTGTCTGCTTGCCTTGACTCTCCTGTTGCTGATCCGGATTGACTGACCTGTACCTGTGCCGCCTGCCCTGACCTATTGCCTGTCTGACTTAGCCTCTGCCTCATCCTTCGGTCCTGCACTGTTGCTTCTGGTTACGACAGCCTGCTGACAATGCCTGTACCTCTGGTACCTTTCTCAGGTACCCCCTGGTCCGCCTGGACCAGCTACCTTGTGTGCCTATCCTCCTCAAGAGGTAGCGACCTGGTGTTCCCCTCAGGAAAGTCTATTCCCACCGTCATTGGTACTGTGAAGATCGAGGGGGTTCACTTAGACATTGCCCTTAGAGGAGGTAGGACACTTGGCACAGTGGGTTCACACCCGCTGGTTCGTGACACATTTCCATTTACAAAGATATATAAAATAAAAAATAACAAGGTTTAAAGGAAATGCTTTACTAAATGCAAAACAGCTTCAATGCACAATCACAAAAATTATATATTATTCTTTAAGAGGCGCTGTAATCCCCCTTTAAAATACCCTTCCAAGGTTTATTGTCAAACACCTGACAATATAGTATAAGAAGTCAAGATCCAATACGAAACGCCTGATGACAGTGATGAATAGGACTGCTCCAACATAAAAGTGGCCACACCCAAAGACTTTAAAAGCAAGTATCCATTTCAGGAAAGTAAAAGATTTGAACTGTTTGGTCTCTTTTAATAAAATTATGCTTTGACACAAGGGTTTGGTTATTATACTGTATGTCTTTTTTTATGCAGACTTTTTGTTTTCCATTTGGGAATCATATAATAGAAGCTGAGAACATTGCATTTCTTTTCAATTTCTGTTTCACCAAATAATACAACTGAACAGAAATATAGCTATCGTGGTTGCAGAGGTCTCACCAGGGCCCTGGTGCATGAGCCCATATGTCACATTACAAGACACCAGTATTAGGCCGAGTTCACACGAACGTGTGTGACCCGTGCCCGTGCTGCGGCCCGCAAATTGCGGGCCGCAATGCACGATCGCCGGCCGTAGGTCAGCCGCATCGGATCGCGGACCCATTCACTTTAATCCGCCCGTTCCGCAAAAAGATAGGACATGTTCTATCTTTTTGCGGAACGGAAGTACGGGACGCAACCCCACGGAAGCACTCCGTAGTGCTTCCGAGGGGTCCCATTCCGTGCGGCCGTTCCGCAATTCCGGATTTGAGGAATTCACACGGAACTGTGGCCGTGTATTGCGGCCCGCAATACGGCCACGGATCACACACGTTCGTGTGAACTCGGCCTTATAAATAACACATGGCAGGTGGAGGCCATGTTACATATTTTACATTGAAGCCCCGGAGCTGTGTGATATGTCTGCATCTTAGTAGGGAGGTATTAATGTTCCTATTCAACCTTTCTATTTTACTTGTATGAGAAACAGCTCTAGAGCTCTTCTAACTGTAACTGGGAACAGGAAGTGATCATCACAGACAGCCATTTTGTTCTTGTACAGCTGAGTTTTCTAGTCACCCAGTCGCTCACCTGCATTTATTAATTTCATAGCCACAACTCTGTGCCTTCTATGCTTACAAAGATTAGTACACAATGGGAAAGCAATCTTACATCAAGCAAGATAGAGAAGTGGAGGATGGGGTGCAAAGTCTGGTGAAGATCCCTGGGGAAAAAGATTTTGTGGGGCTCCTCCATTTTCTTAGAAGAAAGGGTAGCTAGCTATGAAAAATTAGCCTACCTGTGAAAAATTGAGCTTAAAAAGCTACACAACTTAAGTAACAGTGCTATGCAGCATTCATATAGTACCACCACACTGTGCATCAATGTATGTGATGAATCATAAGATAGGCAGGCATTGAAGATAATGTTGGGAAATGATCCTTGTGGGAGCTGTAATATTACTATTAGTGTCATATTTTGTCATCTAGTAACATAGTAACATAGTACATAAGGCCGAAAAAAGACATTTGTCCATCCAGTTCGGCCTGTTATCCTGCAAATTGATCCAGAGGAAGGCAAAAAAAAAAACTGTGAGGTAGATAACAAGTCCTTTTTTTTCTGTTCTGCATAACGGGAACCAGACGGATCCATTATGATTTCCATAGACTTCTATTATGACGGATCAAAACAGAATGACTTTTAAAGGCTTCCATTTTGCATTCCGTCATAATACAAGGACTGGACTCCTGCATAATGGAAACTAAGGCTACTTTCACACTTGCGTTAGGTGCGGATCCGTCTGGTATCTGCACAGACGGATCCGCACCTATAATGCAAACGCTTGCATCCGTTCAGAATGGATCCGTCTGCATAACAACCTTTTCAGATCTGAGTTTTCACAATCGTGAAAACTCAGATCCGACAGTATATTCTAACACAGAGGCGTTCCCATGGTGATGGGGACGCTTCAAGTTAGAATATACTAAGAACTGTGTACATAACTGGGACTCCGATCGGAACTCTCCGCTGCCACCAATGATGAGGGGGGGGGGTGATTTTAATTAGGGGGAGGAGAGGGGAGGCCACACTGGCCACCAATGAATTTAATACTGGGGAGGGAGGGGGGCCGCACTGGCCACCAATGAATTTAATACTGGGGAGGGAGGGGGGGCTGCACTGGCCACCAATGAATTTAAAACTGGGGAGGGAGGGGGGTCTGGCCCCTGCTGCCTGGCAGCACCTGATCTCTTACAGGGGGCTATGATACACACAATTAACCCCTCAGGTGCGGCACCTGAGGGGTTAATTGTGCGGATCACTGCCCCCTGTAAGAGATCGGGTGCTGCCAGGCAGCAGGGGGCAGTTATGTACACAGTTCTTAGTATATTCTAACTTATAGCGTCCCCATCACTATGGGAACGTCTCTGTGTTAGAATATACTGTTGGATCTGAGTTTTCACGATCTAATTCAAATCCGATGGTATATTCTAACATAGAGACGTTCCCATGGTGATGGGGACGCTTCAAGTTAAAATATCCCATCGGATTGGAGAAAACTCCGATCCGATGGTATATTAATAGGGACTCCTGAGTTTACATTGAAAGTCAATGGGGGACGGATCCGTTTGCAATTGCACCATATTGTGTCAACGTCAAACGGATCCGTCCCCATTGACTTGCATTATAAGTCAGGACGGATCCGTTTGGCTCCGCACGGCCAGGCGGACACCAAAACGCTGCAAGCTGCGTTTTGGTGTCCGCCTCCAGAGCGGAATGGAGCCAAACTGATGCATTCTGAACAGATCCTTATCCACTCAGAATGCATTGGGGATGAACGGATCCGTTCGGGGCCGCTTGTGAGAGCCCTCAAACGGATCTCACAAGCGGAACCCCAAACGCAAGTGTGAAAGTAGCCTCAGACGGATCCGTTATGCTGTCTATAGACTTGTATTATGAAGGATCAAAACGGAATGCCTCCTAAAAGCTTCCATTTTGATTTCCGTCTTATGGATTCCGTTATTTTCCGTTATAACCATGTTATAACGGAAAACAAAAATGGAATCCATAACAGTGATGTGAACTCGCCCTAAACCTGTACAACTTCTTTAAATATTGATGGCCTATACTTTGCCCTATTAATAATCTAGAACATTATCTTCTTTAGTAATAAAAAAGTAACATGCAAAATCAGCCAAGAACAAAATGTTTCTGAATCTCCTGCAGATATCATCTACGTACTTGCTAAAGCAATCAATAACAGCAATGTAATAACTCTCTATTAATCATCTGGAAGAGATCCACCGATTTCATTTTAAACATGCGGAGGACTGAATGACGGAAAGCAAGATGCATTCATGTGTTACAAAAAAATATATCGCCTCCTCAATTTCTTCTTGATTCCTTCCAGGAATAGTGCTGACTTTATTCTGCCAGTTAAGGTTGCCAAAGAAAACGATTGAATTAATCTTACAGTCACATGATAATGACAGGATATTATTGATCCCCTGTGGTGGGCTTTCCATAGGAAAACCTTAGGACTGTCACTAACAGTGAGACACCGCCTATGTATGCCTGTATGGTCTGTACATGGTCAAGTACTGTCTAAAGGTCCTATAAGACTGCACAATTTTCAGACCAATTATCAGAAATGAACGTTCATAGGAACGCTCATTCCCGGTAACTGATATGTATAAATTGAGCAGGTGATCAGCAGATAAATGAGCAAACACCTGTTTGTCGGCTGATGACCATCTTTCATTAGAATGAAAGATGCCTGATTATCGCGAGCACATTCCCCTGTGTAATCAACAAAACTGAATATGGGGGGAACAACTACTGCAGCAATTGTTCCTCCCAAATTCAGTACGTATCGGCCTATGTTATCAAGCTGCTGCAAATGAGCACGGATGGATGTGTTATTATCCATCGGTGCTCGCAATGCCCAAACATTGGGCAGTGTAAAGCAGCCCTACAGTCTGTATTACACAGGCTGATTGAGCAAGCGATTGTCAGGAGGGAAGCATTCCCTCCCGTCAATCACCTACTCGCTATTATCATCCTCCGCAGCATGAGATGGAGCGATCGCTATTGCATCGCACGTGGTTTTCTGGTGGCAGATCGTAATTAGACACCAGGATCTGCCGCCGGCAAACGATGCTTAAAAATCACAATTGCCCAATGAACGGCTGCAATCAGCGGCAGTATTACAGAGCAAGATGATTGCTAACGTGTCATGTGACCAGCAATTTCACTTTCCAACTCACACAGGACAGGAAGTCAGTTATTTCTCTATTCATTCCTATGAGACTGACATTGAGGCTCCCATAGAGAAACTGGCTTCTTGCCCACACAAAAGAGTCTGTGTATTGTGGACAGTCAGAGTGTTGGTCACATGACACAGCTGAGGATCAGAAGGGAGGTTATAACTCACAAATACAGTCACTAGTAGGAAGATTACCTTCACTAGAGTTTACATCGTGTACCTTTCTAACAGGTCAGAGAATAACCATTTTTACTCCTATCCTACACTTTAGAGAGACTTAATTATTTACTATTACAGCCCTGGTTACTAACTTCTCATCCACACTTCTGCCTCGCACCCTGCCAAAACACCTTACAACAAGGCCATCCCAATCACCACCAGGAAGGAGCCCCAGCATCAGGGTGTGCCCCGATGGAAGAAAGGGTGCACCCTCTATTCCCCGCATGGCCCTAGGAGGCCTCGGTGTGAGGGCTGCCCCTGTGATGCGTCTGTACAGCTACCTCTACCAGAGTTACCACCACTCACATCCTCCACCTCTCCTGGGTTAACTACAGATAATGGCTGAATAGAAAATATAAAGACTCCACACAAAAAGATGACCCTCTAACCCATAAGAAAGATCTTTCCAACAACAAAGGTCGAACAGGATCTTCAACAATCCACTGTAATATCTTATACCAGGACAAAATCCTACACACAGAGATCCTTCTGCCTCCAAAATGTATCTGACTGCTTTTGGCACAGATTTAGCATGAGTTAATTTAGATTAGTGGAAACCTGCTGTTCTAAAGAAAAAGTTCTATGAAAGAGACCAGATGATTTACTGCAATCCACACATTATCTAGTGGGTAATAAAATACTGAGGACATTATGGGCACCATTGTCCCATAGGCTGGTACAGGAAGAACATCTCTAACTTTGCAAAGTGTCTGAATTTAGACTCATGGCAAAATTAAATTCAGTTCTTAGAATTCTCAAATTATAATACAAGTCTTACCACACTTATTGGATAGAAATGGGGGCAGAAATTTTTCATGCTTCATACTGCAGTTATTTTCTGCAAGGTGTTAATAATTAATAGTGCCAAGAGGCTGAGCTTTAGGTGAGCCTACACTGAAGGTGCCCAAAAACATTAGAGAAAGGTCAGCAGAACCTGCAGATTTCGACAGGAACAATGCTATATCCAAAGTCTATAGTAGTGTCCTGACACCCGAGAGCAGATTTCAGGTGATTTCAACATGTTTGATCCTTTTATTCCCACAGGAAAGGTGTCCAGTAGCATCTTACTTCCCTCTTTGCATTGAAAATATATACACACTTGTGAGAGAGTTGTAAATAGCCCTTGCCCCTCTTACAAAGAAGAGCTGTATCCACTTACCGTATTTTCCGGCGTATAAGACGACCCCCAACTCTTCCAGTTAAAATATAGGGTTTGGGCTATACTCGCCATATAAGACTATGCAACCAGGGGGGCATGGCTAGGCAGCCGTTCGTGATGACCGCATGAAACGATTGTGCCCGGCTCCCTTAGTAAACATACCCACGATGCCACGGTGGAAGAAGACCCAAGCCAAGCAGGGCAGGCTAGACTTTTACTTTGATAATGGTGCGGACGCAGCGCCGCCTGCCTCAGCCGCCTGAGACCCATCATCACTGCTCACTGTAGCGGCCCCGGCACCCTCCGCTCCAGAGCAGCGTGAAGACCACACGAGCGCAAACCACCCGCGCCACTCACCCGGTTGCCCAGCTCATGCTTCAGGAGGTTTGGTCAGAGGGGGTCCGGCCAGAGTCTCTTTACAACAGGGACACGTGGAAGTGCAGAATGGAAAATTTGCTGTTTCCCACAGTCCGCTAATAGATAATCAAGACTATGCAACCAATAGAGGCCGCTGTTTATAACTCATGAACAGCTCCCTCTATTGGTTGCATAGTCTTATGAAAAGACTATTCGCTCTTGTGAGATTGTGAAAACTCAGATCCGATGGTATATTCTAACCCTGAGGCGTTCCCATGGTGATGTCATAATCTCCATAGTGTTGTCATAATCTCCAGTCCGGCTCGGAAGTAAGTAACGTAAGTTTCAGCACGCCGTATACAGGCTTATAAGACGACACCCGGCGTATAAGACAACACCCAACTTTTGAGAAGATTTTCATGTGTTAAAAAGTAATCTTATACGCCGGAAAATACGGGTATCTCATTGCTATGGCTTACCTACTGTTGCAGTGGACAATCTACCTAATTTGAACGGTTGGACAGCTACCGTATGTGATGGTTATTGCAGAGGACTTGCCAGCTTCACACTGT
Source organism: Bufo bufo (assembly GCF_905171765.1). Taxonomy (NCBI): domain Eukaryota; kingdom Metazoa; phylum Chordata; class Amphibia; order Anura; family Bufonidae; genus Bufo; species Bufo bufo. The sequence goes on from NC_053389.1 coordinate 273,428,736, forward strand.
TAATGTTTATTGCATACTACCATATCTCCCTAACCTTATGTGTGCCATGTACTTGCATTCATGTTGATACCTCATGTTTGTTATGTAATGTGATATGTTACATTTGTGCTATGTGGGTTCAGAGCTAAGGTGGGGGAAAAGCTCTGTGCGCACAGGCCCTGTAGATAGTTGTCTAATGGTGTGAAATATTGAAGGTGGTCTGTAACAGCGTATGACTACTCTTGGGGTGCCCAAGACTGAGTATGAACTTAAAGACTCTGCAGATTTCTGTTTGCAGCTAGCTAGCAGTGGAGGTGAGTGGCACTAATCATAAAGGTACACCCTCTCAGGGGCTGAATAAGGAAAAAGACACAGGACAGCAAAGAAGGTGAGGCTGGCGCTGTGGGGTAGACAGAAGCTGCCAAGCTGATGGCAGTCAAGGCCTGCAATAGTTGGGCTTGTGACCATGAATAGCCAGCCTGCTGCCTTTAAGCAACTCTGTTTGAGAGACTGTGTGCAATATTCTGTGTTGAAAGGAAGGGCGTACTATGACTGAGGAGAGTGTGTGCACATCAGTGGTGTGGACGGAGTTACCTGGAAGTGCATGTTGGAGACTGTGCAAAATAGAGAATACGCTGTAGTGAAAACTGCGGACACCACCATTTTTGTGCTGCCCCTTTGAGGAGACCAAAGCTAGAGGGAGCGTGAGTTGTTGGCTCTTAAAAGGCCTGTTGCCTCTGACTAAGACTGTGCCCTAAATTGGCAGGCTCTAAAACCACTAAGCCTGTTGCCTTTTGTAAGATTTTAACCACTAAGCCTGTTGCCTGTTAATAGACAACCAAGCTTGTTGCCCTACTTCTTGTTTAAATTGAGCTTTTCTCTGTTTCCTTCTGCTATTCTAAAATAGGGAGACACACATACCCCTCAGATCCAACACTATTCTTCGAGCATCTGTGTTTATGGAAAAATAGGTGTTGGTAACAAAATAATTTGGTCAAGAGGAGCTATTGAAGGTGGAGGCGTTAACCCAAATTATCCCATTACAAATCTATAACATTTTAAAGCATGTTCCCTTTTAGCACATTCACTTCCAGACTGTTAAGCTTAGGGCCTTCTGTTGAATGCCTGTTCATCAGTAAACATTGATTATTTAGTCCGCAATTTATGACCCTTGCTCTTAAAAAATAGTCATCGAGGAAGGAAGCAAAAGTTGCAAAATGTATCCCTCCTAGACACAATAAAAGTCTGATTTATGGCACATTGTAATAAGAAAAAGTACATTTACTTGTTTCCTCAGTCAGTCTGACCTAACCTTAACCTGTAGAACATGGGTATTGTTGCTTAACCAAAGTGTCTCAGGAGACCCCAATAGAAAACGTTATCTAAAAAATACAGGTCAGAACCTAAAGCTTATGAAATGCCGGGATGGTGGGAAGTTGTAACAATGACTTAGAACAATGTTTGTTTCTTGTGAGTTTGGACCCACAAATGTATTAGGAAACAGGAAAATTATCTAAAGTCACATTGTAAATGAAATATTTCTGATCACCTTCACAGTATCAGTGCTTTTTTCCATGTATAGACATCTGTTAATTTTAATAATAATTTTAATATTCAATAATAAGGCACATAAGAAGAGCAACAGCTCTAAAATTCTAATTGCAGATCCAAGGAGGAGTACGTATTGTCTCCATACATCATAATGGGACAGCCCCTGTCCAAATACTCCATTATGGCATATGGACATCATAGGGGTGAGAGACCAACTGCTTGGGACTCCCCCATCTCCTTTATAATCTATTACTGTAAAAGATCGACCTCTAGAAGACTCAGTTTGATCAAGTTCTCTTGCCGTGGCTACTGAGGAGACATGTACAATACGTTGAATCTTCTAGTGATCAGCTATAAACTGTAGGGGAACTTTTTGGTTTCCCTACAGTACCACCACAAGGGAAATAAAGCATTACACCATTCTCATTGGAATCAAAGAGCTGTACATGTAAGGTATGACATGCTCTTTGTAGCTGTTTCCTAGTCTGATTAGTAGAGGGGGGATACAATTCCTTTAATGCTTTCCCCATGCAACAAGAAGGTATTTTGAATGTAACCATTTGCCCCATTAAACATATTGAGGGTGATTTTTGTGTTTAATTACAAGCCCTAATGCCATATCTGTGAATGTAGAACAGTTCCATGAATAAAAGTATTAAGTATGGAATTCCACTTTACAGGGGTTAACCCAAATTTTAAATACCTATTTAGAAAATGGTAAGTTATTAGCGGGTTTCCCTTTCTGCACTCTCATCAGAGCCAGAGCAACGACAGAAAGGGTCTCTTATTCTAGAGGACGTTGTTAAAGTACGTTGTTAAAGGGACAGCCTATTGATTATAATGACAAATGCTGATGTGTAATTCAGAATTTCCCCTGTAATGGGAATTGAGCACTTGCTGTAGGGTTCCTCTACAATTTGTAGCTAATCTCTAGGGATCCTAGAGGGATCCCTCTAACAAATAAAGATTTTAAAAGTGAAGAACCACTTTAAAGAGGACCTTTCACCGATTATTACACTATGAACTAAGAATACATACATGGAGACCGGCACCCGGGGATCTCACTGCACTTACTATTATCCCCGGGTGCCGCTCCGTTCTCCTGCTATGCCCTCCGGTATCTCCGCTCAGTAAGTTATAGTAGGCTGAGATTCCAGTCCCTAAGTTATGGTAGGCGGAGTCTGCCCTTGTTCTTCTGTAGCGCTGGCCAATCGCAGCGCAAAGCTTACAGCCTGGGAGGTTATTTTCTCCCAGGCTGTGAGCTCTGCAATGCGATTGGCCAGCGCTACAGAAGAACAAGGGCAGACTCTGCCTACCATAACTTAGGGAACAGAGATACCGGAGGACATAGCAGGAGAACGGAGCGGCGCCCGGGGATAATAGTAAGTGCAGGGAGATCCCCTGGCGCCGCTCTACATGTCTGTATAGTTAGTTCATAGTGTAATAATCGGTGAAAGGTCCTCTTTAATATCCACACATATCTGAGTAAGGGTCCATTCACACGTCCGCAAAATGGATCCGGATCCGTTCCGCAACGTTGCGGAACGGATCCGGACCCATTAATTTTCAATGGGGCCGGAAAAGATGCGGACAGCACACAGTGTGCTGTCCGCATCTGCACTTCTATTCCGCACTTCCATTCCGCAAAAAATAGAACATGTCCTATTCTTGTCCGCAGACACGGACAAGAAAAGGCATTTCTATTAAGGTGCCGGCCATGTGCGGTCCGCAAAATGCATCCGCACTTCCATTCCGCAAAAAATAGAACATGTCCTATTCTTGTCCGCAGACACGGACAAGAAAAGTCATTTTTATTAAAGTGCCGGTCATGTGCGGTCCGCAAAATGCATCCGCACTTCCGTTCCGCAAAGAATAGAACATGTCCTATTCTTGTCCACAGACACGGACAAGAAAAGGCATTTCTATTAAAGTGCCGGCCATGTGCGGTCCGCAAAATGCATCCGCACTTCCGTTCCGCAAAGAATAGAACATGTCCTATTCTTGTCCACAGACACGGACAAGAAAAGGCATTTCTATTAAAGTGCTGGCCATGTGCGGTCCGCAAAATGCGGAACGCACATGGCCGGTGTCCGTGTTTTGCGGATTTGCAATTTTTCGGACCGCAAGACACTTGCGGACGTGTGAATGGACTCTAAGTGTACATTCACATCTGCATTATGAAATATTTGCCAGAACAGCCTGCTGGATTTCACAGTATTCAGAATTGCCGTTTACTGCCGGATCCCCACTGACTACAATGGGATCCAGCAGTAATCCGGCTGCTTTCTGACATAAATGCCGGGCTTCAACCGGACAAATACCTACATGCAATGTTTTATTTCCGGCCACCAGCTGGCATTTATGCCAGAACAGCCTACCGCAAAAGCTGCCAGATGGCCTAACGCTAGTGTGAAGCTAGGTTAACCATTCTCAAGATAAAAAATATAACAAAAAAACAACAAAAACAATACTAAATAGCTAAGTGCATCATTTACTGCGAATTTATACTATACTTGATGCTAAAAAAAAGCTGTGCATTTCTGAGAAGTAGGCTAATGGTATTCATGCATTGTCATTAGCTTAGCTCCTCATTATGTTCCAGAAATGTCATGGGACTCTAGAGGATATATGAAAACATATAGAGTAAAATATCTAACTCCACAGCAAGAGCACATTAACACAGGGTAAATACTGCTCTGAGAGAAAGGACGTCTCATGAACCATGAATAATGTCATTCATCCTCATCAAAGCTGAGGTCCCTGTGAAAATGACAGGGAAGCTATTTTAAGAATGTATATTATGGAAAGTATGAGGGGATGTTTTGCTGAGACCAGAGAATTTACAAGTCATGAAAGATGAGAGAAGCATGGGATAAATATTTTTGAAATAATTATTTATTTTACTCACATATTCCACGGAAGAAAACCCATGCAAACACAGGGAGAACAATCAAACTCCATGCAGATGTTCTCATTTATCGAATTCAAACTTAGGACCCCAGTGCTGCAAGACACCAGTGCTAACCACTGAGGCGCTATGCTCAGTGGGTACAAGATGTTACATTTTTATCATGGTTAATTGCATCTTTACTAGGCCATGAGAGATTGGCTGTTTTACCGGTAACCCTCCACGAATCACCTTCTCCCTCGCTGGCCCAGCTTCAGAAAGTTTAGAGATCCCAGCAGACTCTTTTCAGACATGTATGACATATCCACAAATGTATTTTTCTGGAACACCCCTTAAAGCTAATTTTTACTATGCTGAAATGAAGGTCGGTCATAAGAGGAACAGTTTGTACTAATAGTTTCCAGGGATTTAATGTGGGCATCAGGGGCGGACTGGGAACTAAAAGTGGCCCTGGAAAAAAAGGTAAAAGTGGCCCCATGTTGCAGGTGGCTCCAAATTGACAGAATGTGGGGCAACATATGTAGGCAGGGACAACAGAAGTAGGCAGGGCCAGAAATAACATAGTACAGAACAATATACCTCCCCAGCTGAAGCAAATACCACAGTGCAGCACATAATACTGCCGCACCACAGTATTCAACTGTATCGCTGTCCTGGGGATGTCGATAAAGTTGAATTTAGGAGAGCATCTGTGGCTGCTGGCCATCTGCGTAAGAAAATCAGAATCAGATCATTATGAAACCGACTGGCAGCCATGAGGAGGGCTGGGGTGGCCCTCCTAGGCATCGACCCACCGTGAAATTTCCCTGTATGGTCTATGGCCAATCGCCTCCTTGTGGGCAGTCATGTCAACATACCTACCTGGTGTCAACACACCATGTAGACACAGGACAGTTCATCAGCCAATTGCAGGAAAGTGCATTATGTTTTATAGAGCCCTCTTAATTTCCCCGACATAGCTTACCTTTGGAAATTATCATACAACATAATACCAAGACAACATAATACTAAACCACAATCTAATTCAATGGATCGCTACATAAGAAAAAACATGGTATCTGTGTGGGTAGATATATAAATAACATCATTGTGAAATTGAGAACAAATGGGGTCATTTATCAAACTAGTGTAAAGTAGAACTGGCTTAGTTGCCCATAGCAACCAATCAGATTCCACTTTTCAGTTTTGACAGCTCCTTTGGAAAATGAAAGGTGGAATCTGATTGGTTTCTATGGGCAACTAAGCCAGTTTTATAAATGACCACCAAAGTCTATAAAAATGAATTATGTACGCACCTAACATGAAATTACCTTTAATTGTTTTGTAATGTGAGAAATTTAAGAACTGTATCATTACGGTAGGTAGGAGTAATATACTCTGACTAGTCATTTTGGTTGCTATAAATACACTGCCTAACTACACATGGGGTTGTCAGGCATCATAATATTAGCAACCAGTCTGTTTCAAATGACCAATGTCAGTCGAAGGCAGAACTGACTCTAAATTAAAGGTAGAGAAGGGGCAAGAAGGCTTTGTAGAGTCAACACATAGGTCTTCAATGGGGCCTCCAAAGAGGTTGATCCCTTTTTCTTTACTATTGAGTTTGGGAGCCTGTGAAGAACTCTGTTCTCCATAGGCAACGCAATCAATGACTGCAAAGAAAGAAGGGGGAGGAATCGGCACAAGTGAGAAAGCAAGCACCAGGCTGATCTGCTCTGGTTGGGACTACAAGGCACCATAGGAACTGGCCTAATTTAACACCTTAACTCAACTCTTTCTTAGACATAAAGCCTATCATATAAGTCACATTCATGTACTATACTTTTATCCCAGTAAAAACTGTGTAGTCTCTGAGCAGTCCACCTCCACCTTCCTCCAAAAGCTTTATTTTTAATATCCTGGATTTCAGGATCTCCACACAAATTTCTATCCACAAAATGGCATTTCTAAAACTAAGCTTCCAATGCAGCATTCATAAAACTATTTTTAAGATGCCTTCTCCATTGCAGAGAAAGCTGAGACTACTTAAAAGTGTGTTTTTCCTGGAAATATTCCACATGTACAACAATGAAACCTTTCAGAAAGCGTTTCAACCTTTAAGAATCGCCTCTGTTAAATTTTAGAAGATTTTGTTTTATTTTTCCATTCTGCTGATGACAGGGGGAGAGTGTTTTTAATATTCTAATGTACGCGTAGGCCCAGGTTCACTCGACGGTCACTTCACTTTTCCATGTGATAAATATTAGATTCAGAATCTTATAGCAAATGATATTTGATTAGTTCTATATTTCTAGTTGTAACAGTTCACCTCAGTGTGCAGCATTATAGGAAGAATGTTGTTGGTCGACCAAAAGAGGATCTGAAAGTTACATTCTTGAAAAACAATCCTTTTTTTAGAACAATCTTTTTTCATTTTTTAAATGCTGAAATAATGGCCACTTGAGCATATACAACTTGCTGACGAAGGCGGCCATTTATCAAACCAAATACGTCTGGTTTTTGGTGTAAAAGCGTCAAAAGACATGGCAATTGCAACATTTCTGCGACATTTTGGAGACTGACACTTTTCAAAGTGGTCTATCTTTAAGGCAGAAAAGTGAGGTGGCACATTTACTATCTGCAACAAAAGTTGAATCCAACGCCAGGCAGGATAGGTCATCAATATCTAGAGCCCGGACAACCCCTTTAATAGGGAATAGGGATAATGCTTGCCTTCATGAGACAACCCCTTTAACTTGGAGATGGTCCTGGAGATGACTTCTTAAAGTCATTGACAACAAGTTTAGGCATAGCTTCATATGAACACCCATTTACAGTGGAAAGCTATCTACTATTTCATGACCAGCTCTGGGAGGAGGTCTTACTTCATTTTTTCCCACCTCCCCACTACATACGCTCTGGTATCCAATTGCGTACCATACACTGTACACCTCCTATCCAAATAATCAACATTCCCATTAATCCCTCCAGACCTCCAAGACTGGAACTTCTGTTCTCTTCAAAGATGTGCCTCAATATCCTAGAAATCTTAACAAATTATGCTTAAAAAAAAAATCTGAAAATGTGTTGAACTTAGCTGAGAAATGCTTCTGATGACGAAATTTCTTGTACCTTGATAGGTCATTAGGAGAAGAGATGTTAGATGAATGTTGGGGTATAGAAAGGGTCTTGTTTTAACAGCAGCTTAAAGTTTCCAATTAATAGAGTATAATTTCTTTCAATACAAACACTGAGGGTCTGGGTGCTGACTGATCTCAATATCTACAGTAAACCACACAAAACGATTTACTACCACTGGTCTGGGACTCCGTGTTTACATAGGAAGACAAAGAAGGTCTTATTCATGTACTACTGGATTTCCAGTATTAAAGAATATATGCATATAACAGCCTTTATATTGTATAACTGCGCAACAACACACTATGGTACAAGGAACAAACTAAATTCTACCAGTATTTTTGTAGGGAAAACTAGAAAATAAAAGCAGACATTTTTGTCTGCACATATACATACAACAGATCTATAACCAAATGCAGGATTGTTTTCAGTGCAAAATATGCTTTGTATTGATATTGATACAACTCCCAAATAATTCAAGGGAAGAAGTGGAAATTCACATGCAGTGAGCTCCATCTAGTGGCTGTAGCAGGCAGCCAGTATTTTATCCTTTAAAAAGGACCAGTCACTTCTCCTGACATGTCTGTTTTACATGTAATCCCCAAATAAATAGCAATTCAGGAGAATCTTTCCTTATAAATCGTTGTTGTTCTGTTCATGTTATTCTTCCTAGAAATTTACAAATAAACTGACGCCTGGGTGTTACCATTTCCCTTGCCAAATGAGTGTGTGCCTACATGCACTAGCACTGGTTGGACAGTATCAGACTGTGCAGGGGCACTTCTGTAACTGTTCTGTTGTCAATTTATTCATAAAAATTGTGTGGGGGGGAATATATATAGTGGTAATGTGTACAGTATAGTGCTGGAGGGCGTGTATATCCCACCTAGATATCTCAGCTGGGGGAGAGAACTGAAATCCAGAAAGCTGCAGTGGTTTCAGCAAAGTGTAGTTTGCTGAGACAGTTTTGTCTAGATTGTGTTCTGGGCTGGATTTTATTTGGACTGGTGTGTAGATTTGGTTGTGGGATCTACCAGTCCACACCCTTCCAGTACAAGTATTTCCTTTAGCTGAGGTGATCACAGGTGAGGCCTGCTAAGATAATCACAGAGGAATAAAAGAACCCTCTGTGTATGAGTCTGGGGAGAGGAAGTGACCTTAGAGAGAGGGAAGCCTGAGAGGCTTGGTGTGGTCACAGCCAGGAGGGCTGTTGGACCGTGATCCCCCAAGGTCGCACGTTGATCACAGCCAGGAGGTTGCTGGACCGTATGGTATGAGTAAAGCTGAGTGAACTGCATCTTAGAGGTGAATTAGAGGTGGATTAGGGAGACCTATGTATTAGGAAGAGCCTAGATGGGCAGGTGTTTATTTTGTGTTTATGTCTGTGGTACTGGAACCTCACCTCACCCAGTGAGGTTACAACTGGGGAAGTTCAACTTTATTGTGGAAGTAACAATATAAAGCACCCTGTAGACTTTAACCCCCGCTGTCTGAGAGATGTCTGTCATTGCCGACCCCCTTTGAGAGAGCTATCACTTACTATATATATATATATATATATATATATATATATATATATATATATTTGCAACTGTAACTTGCAGAGCAAGCCAATCTGTTCTGAAGGGGCTCTTAGCTTCAAAGAGCACATCACAAGGTCCACATAATTATTACATAGGCGGCAAATAAATTTCTCGTGAACCCAAATTCACCCTTCAAATACTGTCTATTATAGTGGAGGTTGAATGTTATAAAGTAATAGCAAATAGATGAATTAGAGTGTTTTGGATGATCAGTGAAATGGGTGGAGCTAAGGAAAGCAGGGGAGCAGTTGTCACCATTAATAGTTGAAACCATACATTTGGTATTTGCATCTGATGGATCTCATTAATTCTGGATACAAACTGAAAAAAGCTGCACAGGTAAAACAAGGATAAGGTCATAAAGCAATAGGGGAGTAATATAATTTGGACGGAGCTGTTTTTAATGCTGACTCATGCAATATATAGGTTCTAAGTCATTGTCTTATCCAGCATGTTATATTTCATAGCTGATGACCCTCTTGTCTAACCATACAGCTGCTCTGTCTTTAGCAATGAATTTTCCAAAAGTGAAATCCTCTAGGGAAACACCCTTAAAAGTTCAGCCTATCTTTAGAACTTGGGAACATTTGTTAAGAAATCTTCAGAAATTCATGATACAAATAAGAAGATTAGGCTACTTTCAAACTAGCGTTAATATTTTCAGCTATTGAGATCCAACATAGGGTCTCAATACCGGAAAAAAAACGCTTCCGTTTTGTCTCCATTCATTGTCAATGGGGACAAAACGTAACTGAACAGAATTGAATGCTCCAAAATGCATTCCGTTTCATTCTCATACCGGAGAGCAAACCGCAGCATGCTGCGGTTTGCCTTCCGTCCTGGGATGTGAAGCGTTTTCTCTGACACAATCTGACACAATAGAAAACGGATCCGTCCCCTATTGACTTTCAGTGGAGTTCATGACGGATCCGTCTTGGGTGTGTTAAAGATAATACAACCGGATCCGTTCATAATGGATGCAGACATTTGTATTAGGCTACTTTCACACTAGCGTTTTCAATTCCGATATTGAATCTCAATAGCGGAAGAAAACGCTTCAGTTTTGTTCCCATTCATTATCAATGGGGACAAAACTGAACTGAACGAAACGGAATGCACCAGAATGCAAGCAGCGTTTTTCTGTCCGCGATGTGGTGCGGAGCAAGAGGGATCCGTACTGACACACAATGTAAGTCAATGGGGACGGATCAGTTTTCTCTGACACAATAGAAAACGGATCCGTCCCCCATTGACTTTCAATGGTGCTCATGACTGATCCGTCAGGGCTATATAAGACATAATACAACTGGATCCATTCATGACGGATGCATGCTATTGTATTATCGTGACTTAAGCGTTTCTGCAGATCCATGACGGATCCACAAAAACGCTAGTGTGAAAGTAGCCTTAAAGGGGTAGTCCAGGATTTTACAAGTAATGGTCTATCCTGCAGAAGGCGACTGACACCCCGCACATCTGCAGATCGGTTCTGCAGTAGTTCCAAGTTCCAGTGCCAAAAACCAGTGCCCAAACTTCAAAGCTTCATCCACTACACAGTTGCTTTAGTTCAGCCAACAAGGAGAGTATTTGATCTCACATCAGATTACAGATTGCTGCTCATGTTAGCCTGTAACAGGAGCACGATCTTTATAAAAATGGACCATGAATTGGGATTTTTATAAAATGGACCATGGAGCAAGATTTTTGATAAAATTCTGATGGCTGGAAGGAAATTAGAATAATCACTGACTTTGCTACTTGTATCCAAAAGCTTTTTCCTGTAACTCAAAATAACAATATATAGTAGGGGATTAATGGGGTATACTAAAACCTCCATGCATGAATGGATATAGTAGTAAGGTTTGAAGATCCAACTGCTTGGGTAGACTCAAAAAATAAGGAGTAATATATGAATTATATGGCACATGCTGGAAATCCATTAACACAATGTGAGTAGTGAAAGAGAAAGTCTCTTGCCTGATTCTAATCTTTTTCTTAAGATATAAAAGGTAACAAAGCCAACAGCTACCTATAAAGTGTGTTATCCTAACTAGGACGATTCTTAGCCTATGATTTGCTTTCTATAAAAATAAGATATTGGTATGTAAACCTTACAGAGTCACAGATAGAGGATATGCTTTGTGAGGTGTAACTTAAATCAGACTTCCAGTCCAAACGTAAAATTTGACTATACATGACACATGTAGTCAAAATACTTAGTGCCTTCAATTCCTCCCATCCTGCTCCCACCCCTCTGTTCTGATCCCCATTAGATACATCCCACATGTATAGTCATTATACTTGCTGATTTCTTTTCCTGTTGGATACATGACACATGCATAGCCAACATATTTTGTGCCCTCCGTAACTCCCTTGCTACCCCTGTTACTCCGTTGTGGTCTCCCGTTGGATTCTTAACAAGATAATCTCTACTGTCCCAGACTTACCCATGCAGAGTACTGTATTAAAGACAAGCTGCCCCCCTCCACTGCCTTCAGACAGAGTTTCAATGTGATCGCCATCCAAGACAATGAAGGAGGCTTTGTCTTAGACTTTCCTACATGCTCTGCATAAAGCCTCATTCACACGACCGTTCCGTTTTTTGCGGTCCGCAAATCGCGGATCCACAAAATACAGAAGCCGCCCGTGTGCCTTCTGCAATTTGAGGAACGGAATGGGCGGCCCATTGTAGAAATGCCTATTCTTGTCCGCAAAATGGACAAGAATAGGACATGTTATTGTTTTTTTGCGGGGCCACAGAACGGAGCAATGGATGCGGACAGCACACGGAGTGCTGTCCGCATCTTTTGCGGCCCCATTGAAGTGAATGGGTCCGCATGCGAGCCGCAAAAACTGAGGCTCGGATGCGGACCAAAACAACGGTCGTGTGCATGAGCCCTAAGGGGAAGTCTAAGATCGTGGCAGCCATCTTTAAAGGGAGTCTGTCATCAAAGTTTCGCCTTTTTAACCCTTCCCATAGCTTTCTAGCAGCCTTACAGTTAATAAAAACGTTACCTTTATGAGCAATCCTCAAAAAACATCTTAGTAGCATATGCAAATGAGGGCTCGCAAGTGCCCAGGGACAGCGTTATCCTCGTAGGTGCCCAGCTAGCTCAGCCTTGTCGTCGCTTCCCCCAGCCCATTCTTTCCCTTGGCCTGCTCATCCTTTCCCTCTGAACGCCCATCTACTTACTTCTTGTTTCACCAAGATCCCGCGCCTGCGCACTCAGTCCGTCGGCCGGTGCATGCGCACTGCGATGCCCATTCCTTGTACGGCATCACAGTAATTAATGCGCATGCGCCGGCTAACGGCGCGAAAAAACCACAAAGGAGGCGGTCCATCGGCGCATGCGCATTAATTACTGTGATGCCGTACAAGGAATGGGCATCGCAGTGCGCATGCGCCGGCCGACGGACTGAGTGCGCAGGTGCGGAATCTCAGCGAAACAAGAAGTAAGTAGATGGGCGGTCAGAGGGAAAGGATGGGCGGGCAGAGGGAAAGAATGGGCGGGGGGAAGCGACGATAAGGCTGAGCTAGCTGGGCACCTACGAGGGTAACGCCGCCCCTGGGCACTTGCGAGCCCTCATTTGCATATGCTACTAAGATGTTTTTTGCCGGTTTTATAAGTCCAGGATTGCTCATAAAGGTAAAGTTTTTATTAACTGTAAGGCTGCTAGAAAGCTATGGGAAGGGTTAAAAAGGTGAAACTTTGATGACAAACTCCCTTTAAAGGAATCCAATAAGGAACCACAACCGAAGCAGCATGGGAGAAACGTAGGGCACCAGGTATATATATATATATGTCATGTGTAGTCAAATGTTAGATTTGGAGTCGAGGGTCACTTTCATACCCTTGGGCCCCAATGTAAAATCTATAACAGCCCCCCCCCCCCCCCCCCACCTAACATGTGCCATTTAAAATACTGGTGTGTTATGTGATAGAGGGACCTTTGGGCCACCACAGCCATCCAGGCCTGGGTGCAACTGCTATCTCTGCCCACCTTATAGCTATGTCCCAGACTGTGAATAATTTTGAAAAAGCTAATTTTCCCACAATGGGCTCTGAGCACCATTCACAGCTGAAAAAATAATATTAGCACGCTGAATTTTATTTTGCTACATTATGAATTCCACAAATGTTTAGTCTAAAATAATACCTGTAACGGCGCTTATTTTGTAACATTTAGGCGGCACAGTGAAACATCTGGATACCATATGCTCTGAAGGATTCAGAATAAAAAAAATATGAAAAAAATATTTTTTTTAAGTTCTAAAATTCCTTCAGTAGCTAAGCGTTTCATTTTAGCAGATTTCCGCGCACTCTAACTTTCCAGCTGCTGATGTAAACTTATTTGGCCTAACATGAGATTTGCCTAGAGGTTGTATTTTTAAAGTGGAATTACTAAAAAATATAAGCAATTACAGAAATATTATTTTAAGTGCTATAGTAACCAATGGTTATAAAATTAATTCAATAATATGTATTGTATATAACCTTGTGCCACCACCTTGTCACCCATACAATCTCCATTTGTTCCACTTTTTTGGCCTTTTTTTCCAATGTCCGAGGCACAGTTTAAATTCAGAATATTTTACGTGAAATATTTAGTATGTCTAATATAATAGGCCTACCTATCACTACAAATTAGAACAAAATAGGCCACCATAAAAAAAATATCAGGCCAATATCTATATCAGCACATAAAAACCTTCCATTACTGTAGATTTACAGACCATACTGTACAAGATTATGTTGAAGATTCAAAGAAATTGAGGCACACGTTTTGTTACAAAGAATTCTAATCTTAAACAGTAAGCGTAATAGAGGGAAGTCCCTGTCAGGGAGTGTCTGAGCTATATATGACAGTGGATTCATTTAAATAGACAAGGTGTAATACTCCATTTCTCCTGTGGAGGTGCTGCAGGAAAACCGATCCCTTGCTGCTCACTTTCTGCACAAGTTAGAACTAATCATTGGGATAATCAGCAGTGAAACACACTCTTATCCAAAAGAGATAACAAAAGGATTGTCGAAGGTGCTCAACCCCTTTATGCAACTGTGGAATTGAATGGACATGATAAAATGTCACAGTTGTAGCTATGGTGTTATACAGTACATGACGCTGCTGAACCTTTTTAAGTAATTTTGCAGGTTCAGTGGATCCTCTCTCCCCATAGTCACTGTAGCACCCACCTTCGATGCAGGGGAATTATGTACATAAAATGTTATTGGTAATACCCCTTAGTATTATACGCAGACAGGGAAGTGACAGCCCACCACGGCTAACCGCTGACTCACAACATATGCATGTTTTTCACTCAACTGTGAGTGGATTTTGTTTTCAAAGATGATAAAAAACAATTTTCAAGTTCAAGAAAGATGTTACTTTGTAGGGTGCAGCACAGGGATTAGTGTAAATGGAAGCATGGAGCCAGGATGTCCATATAACTGCTCATCTTAGAAGGCACACGTAAAGTTTAGGCTTTCTGGCTGGCAAGCTTCAGGTAGAATCCTGTAGAAGGAACTTGTCGGCTCACTTAGCAGCATTCTGCAGGGAGTGATGGATAGCTCTGTTATTTATTGTATAATCAGAGATGTTAAGACTGAAGCTCCAATGTAAATGATTCAGTCTGTGGTTTTATTGATGATTTCCATATGGCATTCCCACTCCCCTCCTCTACAACTTCCGAAAGAACGGTACTGAGCACTACTGGACAAGTAGCAGCCAAGAAATAGTGAAGACAGCAATAGGAAATTGAACCCTGGGCCCCCAAAATGTGGAGGAGCTGCTGCACACAACATCCAATCAGATCACTGCCCAAACACAGCTGGAATCTGATTTGTTCCTATTGGCACCGATGTGCATGTTTGGTTTGTTAGAGCCAGAAATGCAATATTGTCAAAATTTCTGCTGCCTTCATTCTGTAGACAGCCTGAGCCAAAGTCTATTGCAGCAGTGCCCGTGATGGGTTTCAGTCATCTTGTGTCAATGCATATATACGTTTGCAAACTTTTAAGCCCCTCCCTGTTCTGATAAGGCAAGTATAAAAATTCATAATTCCACCCCATTCAAAACAGATCTTGTGGAGGGCTGACACACAAGATATGCTCTTTTTCAGCCTCCCAGGACAATCTCTGGAATAGAAGGGCAGCAGAAGGAAATGTCAAGAAAGGTAGAACCCTAATAGGGGTGAAGCTTTACATCAGGGCAAAGCATGGAGTGAAGATTTGTTCTATGAAATCAGACCTAGGAGTGGACTGAGTGTGCTCCAGGTCTGTGATGGCTAACCTTCGGCACTCTAGATGTGGTAAAACTAAGACTCCTCTAATAACAATCAGCATGGCTTCATGAGGGATCGGTCATGCCAAACTAATTTAATCAGTTTCTATGAGGAGGTAAGTTCTAGACTTGATAGCGGCGAATCAATGGATGTCGTATATCTGGACTTCTCCAAAGCATTTGACACTGTACCACATAAAAGGTTAGTATATAAAATGAGAATGCTTAGACTGGGAGAAAACATCTGTATGTGGGTAAGTAACTGGCTCAATGATAGAAAACAGAGGGTGGTTATTAGCGGTACACACTCAGATTGGGTCACTGTCACTAGTGGAGTACCTCAGGGGTCAGTATTAGGCCCTATTCTCTTCAATATATTTATTAATGATCTCGTAGAAGGCTTGCATAGTAAAGTATCAATTTTCGCAGATGACACTAAACTGTGTAAAGTAATTTACACTGAAGAGGACAGTATACTACTACAGAGGGATCTGGATAGATTGGAGGCTTGGGCAGATAAGTGGCAGGTGAGGTTTAACACTGACAAATGTAAAGTTATGCACATGGGAAGGAAAAATGCAAGTCACCCGTACATACTAAATGGTAAAACACTGGGTAACACTGACATGGAAAAGGTTCTAGGAATTTTAATAAACAGCAAACTAAGCTGCAAAAACCAGTGTCAGGCAGCTGCTGCCAAGGCCAATAAGATAATGGGTTGCATCAGAAGGGGCATAGATGCCTGTGATGAGAACATATTCCTACCATTTCACAAATCGCTAGTCAGACCACATATGGAGTATTGTGTACAGTTCTGGGCTCCAGTGAACAAGGCACACATAGCAGAGCTGGAGAGGGTCCAGAGGAGGGCAACTAAAGTAATAACTGGAATGGGGCAACTACAGTACCCTGAAAGATTATCAAAATTAGTGTTATTCACTTTAGAAAAAAGACGACTGAGGGGAGATCTAATTACTATGTATAAATATATCAGGGGTCAGTATAGAGATCTATCCCATCATCTATTTATCCCCAGGACTGTGACTGTGACGAGGGGACATCCTCTGCGTCTGGAGGAAAGAAGGTTTGTACACAAACATAGAAGAGGATTCTTTACGGTAAGAGCAGTGAGACTATGGAACTCTCTGCCTGAGGAGGTGGTGATGGTGAGTACAATAAAGGAATTCAAGAGGGGCCTGGATGTATTTCTGGAGCGTAATAATATTACAGGCTATAGCTACTAGAGGGGGGTCGTTGATCCAGGGAGTTATTCTGATTGCCTGATTGAAGGAATTTTTTATTCCCCTAAAGTGGGGAAAATTGGCTTCTACCTCACAGTTTTTTTTTTTGCCTTCCTCTGGATCAATTTGCAGGATGACAGGCCGAACTGGATGGACAGATGTCTTTTTTCGGCCTTATGTACTATGTTACTATGTTAACAAGGACATGTAGTTCGCTGCAGACATCCTCCACTGTATGCATTTTTGCTGGGGATTGCCATTAGCAACGGGCCACAAGTGCAGGATTTGCTCCCCTATATATATGTGCACAACTGCATGTGGGTTTGAGCATTTCCTGCCTGTTTAACACCACTCTATTTCTGTTAGTTTGCTTGTATATGAAGGTGTATAAACTCCAATTCAAATGTGCCTGTTTTCCATCCACAGGCTACATTTAGGTGCACCTGCGAGACCTGGGCCATACCAGCCAGTCTTAAGTGGGACTCGCAGACTCCTCCCTCCTCCCATTGCTGGCATGGTAGATGCTGGAGTTAACTGGTGAGTTGTCTGTGAGTCGGATCTCACGCTCCTATAATTCGCCCACTGGCCCCTGGTATTGGCCATACGGCTCAGGTAGGTGAGTGTTAGGACCCGAGCTACTTGAGAAACCTTGGCGCGGTGCTCGGGCTCAGACATGTCCTCATGTAGGACATGTTGGCTAATCTCTAAATTTTAACACCAGTTTGAGGGCTTAGTAAGTCTGCAGAGTGCACCTGTCCTTGTTATTAGATTGTTATACTGTTTATCACATCCAAATGATTGCTATCTTGTGTAGGATGTCTCTTGTGGTACTTGTGGTCCGCTGCAGGCATCCTCCACTGTATGCATTTTTGCTGGGGATCGCCATTAGCAGCGGACCACAAGTGCAGGATTTGCTCCCCTGTTTATATATGCACAACTGCATGTGGGTTTGAGCATTTCCTGCCTGTTTAACACCACGCTATTTCTGTTAGAAAACTACGACTCCCAAGCAGTGGTGTACATAGAGAAGTAAGGGCCCCATAGCAAGAATCAAAATCAAACCCCCCCCCCCCCCCCCCCTCCCCACAGGACAGAAGGGTTTCCGCCTAAACCCTTTTCAATGACCCTTGGGCCATTTTTCCACTGCCTCACTTGCTAAAAGTTGTTCCTTTAGAGGGTAGAGTCCTGACCAAGTTTTCACCTCCAGTAGAAGAGGAGATAATCCAAACTAAGACTGGGCCCCTTCTTGCCTTGGGCCCCATAGCAGACGCATGGTCTGCCACTATGGTAGTTACGCCCCTGCGGAGTCTCAAGATGTACATTTGCTTGGCTGTTCTCAGAACTCCACAGAAATTAATGGAGCATGCTGGGAGTCATAGTTACACCACAGTTGGAGTGCCGGAGGTTAGCCATCAATGCTCTAGGTTAATAAAAGTCATAGCCCCCTTGTAACCATCTATAGCTAGGTTAACACATTGCATTCAGCTGTATTTATTTTTGCTTTTTTGGCTTGGCCCACAAATGGACCTGTGCACACATACATGTAAGTACCTGCCTGGGCCCAAAGGTCCCTCTGCCACATAAGAAGGCACCAGTGTTATATTTTATACCCACACATGGTAGGTGGGGTCCCTTTTATAAATTTTGCACTGTGGCCCATTAGTGCTACACTATGGACCCCACCCCCCTCTGGCCACAACCTTCAGATAACGTCCTAATGCCCATAGGCGCTTACTACCATCTTGTGTTGTGTTACGGTCATTTTGTTTTCTGGTCCTCCATAGCAGCCTACACAAATGCATACATATAAGCATTACATAGCACATACCTCCTTCCCGTGGGGAAAATTTCTGAAATAAAATAACATTCCCCGTTTTCTTATTGTCAGGGGCCTACTAACAGAATCCAATAAACCTGCCTGTGAGATTTTGTACATTTTCACTTAGGCACATGTATCTGCAACGTTAATTACCAGGCTCCGCTGCCACTACCACAGTTAATTCTGAGCCTGAATACCTTAGAGGCCCGCGCTATGAAATAATTGCAAGTTTTGTCTTAGATAACTTTAAATAAAAACAAATTGCTGGTAGCGCTGTGAGACGAGCGTCCTGTACATCTACTGCTTTATGAGGACACACGATTAGCTCGCTGCATAGAACGCGATACATGAGCGGAAAAACAGGATTAAAGCTGAAGATAAAATAATAAGGGAGCTTGCTGCCAATCTGATATGAGGTGCGAATGAGATAGTTTGACACCCATTTTACAGCTGTCTTGACTGTAGTTCTGGAGACAAATTTAAAGAGGACCTTTCATGGCTTTTTTTTATTCTAGATAAATACCTTTACTTGCGGGGTACCCCCTGCTGATGCTGCCACTCTGCCTGTTTTTTTTTTAAATATCGCTCCTACGCCCCGCTGTGCCCCCTGTAGTTTTCCAGCTCAGTATGTTAATACTGAGCATCGGTACAGGGAGGAGGAGACGCCAGGGTTTCTCGATGGGCGTCCCCTTCTCCCTGGCTGTGACGCTCTCCGCTGTCATTGGATTGCGGCACAGCCAGAGAGAAGGAGACGCCCATTGAGAAACCCTGGCGTCTCCTCCTCCCTGTACCGATGCTCAGTATTAACATACTGAGCGGGAAAACTGCAGGGGGGCACAGCGGGCTGTAGGAGCGATATTTGAAAAAAATAGGCAGGGTGGCAGCTTCAGCGGTAAAAGTAAAAGTATTTATCTAGAATAAAAAACATGAATGGTCCTCTTAAAAGAAGACCTGTAACCTCTCCTGACATCTCTGTTCCCCATGTAATAACAATTCTGGAGCACCCATTATTATGACTTTATGTTGTACCATTCTTTTATTATTCCTTCTAAAAGTTACAGTATGAATGAAGTACTAGTTAGTTAACAAAGGTCCACTTGGGCATTACCAGTTGGGAGTGAATCCCTGCACGGTCTGACACTATCCCATCAGTGTTGCCAGTGTCATACTATGCAGGGAATACTGGTAACACCCATCTGGACCTTTATTGCAAGCTGCTGGCAATTCATTCATAACGTCTAGAAGTAATAATGAAAGAATGGTTCAAGATAGAGTCAGGAGGATGCAAGGAGGATGCAAGTAGACATGTCAGAAGAGTTTACAGGAATTAGTTTACCTGTACCGCACCTTCATATTCTACATTGATATAAATCAATCACAGTCACTGACTTTTACTTGTATTCACCCAAGCCCACAATCAAGGGGTTCAGAGGTATCAGCCACACATGGTCTCTGGTACTCGAGAGGGCCCAAAGGTCTCTTGGCCAAATAAGAAGAAACAAGTATTATAACTAGCACATGGTGTCAACAGTCCCGAATTTGAAGGGGTTGCCCCTAATTTTCAGAGAATAACATGACTCTAGTTTATCAACTACAATGTTGGGAAGTAGGAGTAGCTGGGGGGGCCCAACCAGTTTTAGTTGGGATTATCTCCTATTCTACTGGAGGTGAAAACTTGGTCAAGACTGTACCCTCTAAACTCTAAAGGAACAACTTTTAGCAAATGAAGCAGTGGAAAAGTGTCCCAAGGGTCATTGAAAAGGGTTTAGGTGGAAACCCTTCTGTCCTGTGTGGGGGCCTGGTTTGATCCTTGCTATGGGGTCCCTACTTCTCCATGTACACCACTGATGGCGAGTCCTGTTATAGATTTTGCACTGGGGTCTAAGGTCTTTAAGTTACCCCTCTCCAATAGATACCACATGTCTCCTGCCTCTGTGGCATTACTCATATACAAAATATTGCTTGGACAATTCAAATCTGGATCGGATTTGGGGATCTTGTATAAGACATTCTCCATATTTTGCTCCTGGCTTCCAAATCATCTTCTAGATCAGACTCTATCGATGTAAGACACTTTAGATTCCGGACGTCAATCGATCCCATTATCTGAAATGCTATCATTCAGCATCAATTACATTATGATTGGCTGCCACATACACAACACTAGCCATTCACAATGTGAGTCAGCTCACACGCAATAGCAACGGAAATGGCACGCTCGAAACAGAATTTGCAGACCTTGGGCAAAGACTTCAGGCACGTGTCCAAATTATACTGGTTCCTTCAGCGTCAGCATATTTTATGGGCGAATGACAACATAAAGTGCATTTTGGAAATTGATTCTGCAGTAAACTGTCGGCGCTGATGAGTAGAGACAGCCTTAGAATAATGAAGCGGTTTGATTCACTCTCCATTCATGCTATATGGTATAGATTTGCTGCAGTGTTGTAGTCATGGATACACTGCAGATTTTTACCTGCAATGCTGGAATGGATCGGAAAATCACATCTATGATAAATGTTATTGAAGCCAACAGGTTTTAAAGGGGTTGTAACAGAACAGAAAAACCGGGGCTTTCTTGCAGAAATACCACCATTTGTGTCCTTGGGCTGCTATTGCAGCTCCATCTGTTCCATTAGAGTTGCAATACCAAATGCTGCCTCAGACAAGAGTGGCGCTGTTAAAAAAGGAAGCTACGTTTTTGTCCTACAACCCCTTTTTTAAGGGGTTGTGCCATGATTGTACTAAAAAATGAAAAATCAGGCATCATGTAGTACATGGTAATGTCTTTCTAGCAAAGCTAGAACCAGCCCTCTACGTCACATGGATCTGGAGATCTCCAGTTATTCTGCCAGATTCTTTTAAGGCTGGCAGCTCAATGGCAGTTGAGGGATGGTACTGAGCACCTGTAACCATTCTCATCCAGCTCAGTAGGTGGACATGCACATTACTATGTAGATTAAACACCAGGGGGCACCATTTTAATGAAGTAAATGGAATATCTTACAGCTGAAGCATTTCTTTAACATAAAGTAAATTCCAAAAGTAACTAGTTTTTCATGCTGAAATATATTAAAATGACATTTAATGGTGGCACAACTACTTTAAGGCCTAACGCTACTCAAAGTCAGGAAATTCTGGAGAGACAGCAATTTACTCCAATGACCTCTAGTGATACATTCCAAAGAAGTGACTTGAATATAATGGGCTTTAGTGTAGTAGCTATCTATGGGCACTCCATCTACACCAATGTATAAAATGATGATATGCTATATAGAATCTATATACATTATATTAAAAAAATATGACAATCCCTGCACAGGAACTGTAATAGACAGAGAGCAAGAGACTCGGGAAAACATACAGGACTTTAAAGTTTTGAGGAACATATATCATATCATAGGTGCTTTCCTTAATGGCTGGCTCATGTTGGTCCACTATAGGTGGTGTCAACCTGCATATGGCTCCCTCTCTCTATAGGCAAGGCAATGTTAGCAAAAAGGGTAGGGAAAACTTTCCCAATGATAAGGCCATCCACCTCAAAGTGCGTACCTACTTGAGAAAAAGACCATCCAGCTCCTATGGGGTCATTCAAGTCAATGGGCACCGCCCTGGATGGCCACTTTCCTTTTTGTTACTAGCTGTGAGAGTCTGCTCAGGTCATCCCTCCCCAGAGGAACTACATTACTGGGAAGAGGGTGAAGAGTTGGCCTAAGGGTCATAGAAAGAACTTAGAGAGGGTTCTTTTCTGTGTTGTAAAACCATGTAGCAAAAGAGGATCCAATCTAGATGCTTGTTATGGGGCCCCTTTTTCTCTATGTACACTGCTACCCATCTCTGCCGTAAGGTAGGGTGCAAACAGTTCTGGGCACTCTTAGATCCCAAGATGAGGAGGTATGGTGTAAACCAAGGAGGGATGACCCAACACAAGGTAAGGACCCCCTGTTCATTACTGCCATGGACCTTCTTTCCCTTCTATGTAGAGAACATAGCTGTCAGAGGGTTGCAAATGTGAAGTTAATACAGAGTTAACACATGTTAAAAGCTTTCCTCCAAAAACTGATAAAGTGAGAATAATACACAATTTACTCCTTTCTTATCACCTTGACGACTGCCTGGATGAGAAAATCATTGCTTCGCAATAATGTAAACTCCCTGAACTATCTGCAGGATGACGCAGAGCGGTCATCTATAATCTCATCTGTTACCGCATGGCCGGCAGTGGCTCACCATCACATATTAATACTGTTAGCTGCAGGCTGGCTGGAAGATTGAGGGTGTTGGCGTTCTTGCCTTGCTCAAATCCACAGTGACATGCACTGTTTCACGATGCTGCTAATTATTAGGGAAATGGCATTCCCAGCTGACAGTACGTGCTGAGACTCTTTGATAGCTCTACTTAACATACAGAATGGATTTTCCATGAGGCTTTTAACTGGAGTGCCATGTTACTGTTAAAAAAAATCAAAGTGCGAGCATCATCTATTTAGGCTAATGAACTTTCATAAGATAAATGTACAAAAAGGGAACCTGCAAAGGATGCATTTTTAATTATCCCGCAAGGTCATTTGCTTCTTCAAAGTTGTAGAGGAGGCATTACATGCTTTTACATGGGTCATGGAGAAAAACATGATTATTCCCCCGGAGAAACATTAAATCTGCCACAAAACCATAGAAAAGTTCAACCAGTAACAATTCTACAGACGTAAACCTTAAAGCGGCTGTCGGGGAGTTTAAAAGAGTAAACTAATAGTTGGAAATGCTATAAGATAAAAAAAAACATACCTTATCCCCCTTAGGGTACTTTCACACTCGCGTTTTGTGCGGATCCGTCATGGACGGATCCGTTCAGATAATGCATCCGTCTGCATCCGTTCAGAACAGATCCGTTTGTATTATCTGTAACATAGCCAAGACGGATCCGTCTTGATCATTAAAAGTCAATGGAGGACGGATCCGTTTTCTATTGTACCAGATTGTGTCAGTGAAAACGGATCCGTCCCCATTGACTTACATTGTGTGCCAGGACGGATCCGTTTGGCTCAGTTTCATCAGACGGACACCAGAACACTGCAAGCAGTGTTTTGGTGTCCGCCTCCAAAGTGGAATGGAGGCAGAACGGAGGCAAACTGATGCATTCTGAGCGGATCCTTTTCCATTCAGAATGCATTAAGGGCAAAACTGATCCGTTTTAGACCGCCTGTGAGAGCCCTGAACGGATCTCACAAACGGAAACCAAAACGCAAGTGTGAAAGTAGACTTAGAGATGGGCAATTTGCTTCACACAAATTAATTAATTAATCAAGCAGAGTTCAACAACACCTGTGTGGAGGTGTTCCTGAAGATGAGGACGATCCCCCTGCCGCTTGACTGTCAGCGCTGTTTAAAGTAGTGGCGCGTGTAGAGGCTTTCAAAAGCAGCGACTGTTCATGTGCAGCTACTTGGAAGTTTACTGGCACAAGCACAGTCCCCGCTCCAGGAGCGGAAGCAGAGCCTCTGCACTTGTGCCACTGCTTGGACCAGCGGTGCAGGCCCAAGATTGTCAGGGTTGGCTGGGATATCCGGCCTTGTCAATCAAGCAGCAGGGGGAACTTACTCAGCTTCAGGGACAATTCCTAAAAGCTGTGGAACCCTGCTTGATGAGATAATCGAATCTCGAATCTCTACCCCCCCCCTGTTAAATCCCTGACTGCTCCAGCGGCGAAACTCTGGTGGTCCCTGCAGGTCTTTGTTTATTTTTTTGCAGTGATGGGGTACTGTATGCCCACACGACCACCGCAGCCAATCGCTGGCCTCAGCTGTGATCTTAGCATATACAGTGAGACCACTGAGGCCACCAACTGAGTGAACCATTACACTTTCTTGTCGAGAGGGATCAGGAAGTAGAGGTTGGCGAATGACCTGGGTAACATCTAAATAGTATCGGCAGGGGATTGTACAGTTGAATGTGACTTCTTTTTTTTTAAAAGCCATGAGGATCCTTAGAAAATAATAAATATTTAAATATATAAAATATTTCAAGCCTCCATGATCATCATTCAGGCTACCCCACATGACCTGCAAGCTAACACTTGGCTGCGCAGACAACTCCTAATGGTGAAAGTCACCCATCGTCATTTTACAATATTATTATGTTAAAAACATGAAGAAGCTTACAGCAATGTGGGATTAGTTTGGCCTAAACCCATCAGTTCACCATCTTTCACTCGACTCTTTTTGTCAAGTTTCAGAAAGAAGCCCTAGGAGAAACAATAGGGAGGTGCAATTGGCCTCAATTCTGTGGCATAACCACATCCCCTTCTTATGGGCCATACCTCTTTGCACAGATGCAGTGCTCTCCCCTTAAGTTTGCCTTTGGGACTGAGTCTGAGGATGCAATGTCCTGGCACCATGCATAGGAATTGTACATTGGGCAAGTAGAAGATATTTAGAGTGGAGAGCTAGCAGTTGCACCCAAAATTTGATGCCTGAGAGGACCCAAAGGCCACTCTGCCATATAAAAAAAAATCTGTATCAAAGATAGCACATGGGCGTTAAAGGGGTTACCCCATCATTAATGTATAAAATTTAAATGAAAACACATATAGTATGTGACATTCATCTTTCTAACAAAGCTAAAACATGTGCATCCACTTCAGTAAGGTGGACAGAGAAATGAGGAAAATAACAAACAGCAGGTGGTGCTATAGAAATAGATTTCATTGAAAATTTGGCTATACTAAATTATTTATTACGTGCTATTAGAATACAATTCAGTTCCAAGTGCTGTTTTGAAAAAGGTTGATTTTTATATTTTTGGGGCTTAGGGTGACCTCTTTAAGGGGCTTCATCACAGACTGCATTGGAGTCCAGGAGCTCCAACACCTCTTATTGTGTGCAAAGGACACTTTTTATAATTGTGCCCTAAAAACAGCACTTTAGTAAATTAGCTACTGTATGAATTTATTGAAATGTAACTCCAAATCTAGACTCCCAGTAGACAAGCTTTACCTCCTCTTTTGTCTCTGCCAAATCCCAGCTTGTATATTTCATTGTTTTCCTGCAAGGTAACTGAGAGCACAGGTCAAGACTCGAGACATCCCTTGCAAATGCACACAACATAAAACACACAAGTACAAAGCATGTT
The DNA here is from genome assembly GCF_905171765.1 of Bufo bufo. NCBI lineage: Eukaryota > Metazoa > Chordata > Amphibia > Anura > Bufonidae > Bufo > Bufo bufo. The sequence goes on from NC_053389.1 coordinate 273,454,342, forward strand.
CAAACTGACATGACTAAGAGGGGAAAGATGTCTCGGGAAGCGGCTACAGCATTCTTTCCTTTCATGTCGCCAGGTGACATGCACAAAAGCTTTACATTTCTATAAATAAGAAAAGGGAACTTGTGTTATTTTTAGAGAGCGTCTTCAACATCTGACAAGCAGGTGCTCAAATAATGCAAAAATAAACATGGACATGTGAAATAATCCAAGTAAAATAGGACTGACAGCAAAGAACATCCAAAACTGATCTGGATGCTGCAAAATGTAAATTTATACAAGATGTATCAAGGGAAAACAAACTGTTCAGGCTTCCTCTGAGAGCAATTTGTGTAAACTTTATTATTTCCTACTTATCCATCAGTAAAAGTGATAATCAGGGGGGCATAGCCATAGGGGGTTCAGAGGTAGGAGTCGCTACCGGGCCCAGGACAGGAGCCTGATGGGGCCCAAAGACCCTTAAGCCACATAAGAAGACACCGGTATTATAGAATAGTGCATGCTGGTCAAGTAACATCTCTGGCTGGTGGGAAGGGGTAAGGTCAAGGTGCTGTTTCAATTTTTGCCAAAGGCAGCACGAAGTCTATGTGCTCCCCTGCTCCTGGCCACAAAGCACTGAGGGAAGGGGGGCCCATGAGCGTTTAGCTACGCCCCTGCCTGGCAGTGCCTAATAACGAATCTGACAAAGGATAAAAAGCCAATAAAGTTGGCCAATCAGTTATCTTGTGATTTCACTGGAAGCTTGTGGTTACTACTGTTACCTTCAAGCACTGGGTGTCTAATGGCAGGCAACATCTGAAAGGAATTTGAATAACCTCTATTTTCTTCCCACCCCCAAAAACATCTTTAGGGAGGGACCACACGTGGTGGCCAGTAGATGATTAAGATGCAGCCGCGATGCAGCCAAAAAAGGGGCTGCCATGCAAGCTGTGGTTAATGATCACATCAATACCTACTAGAAAGGTGCAGCCAATCAGGAGAAAGGGAACTACAAGAACCATTACAACACCCATCTCCAAAGTCATACATACCATAATGGCAGAACATTCAGCTACTTTGGGGGTCAGTCTTGTTGGTCTAGTATCCCTTTGCCACTAGCTGGTGAAAATCTGTGGAGGATTCCCCCACTTTTGATCTTTATTAAGAGACCTCCATCTCTTCAATGTTAGTAGCTGAATCAATGCTATATACTACATAAGCAGAAGACTTTTTCCCTTAAGGGTCTTTTTTTTTTCTATTTAAAGGGGTTGTCTCCCTTTAGCTAATGGAAGGGACAGTAGCAGTGTGCATTTTTAATAGATTTGTTCATGTTTTTGCCTATCTCAAGTACATCTTCCCTATGCTTTTTTCAATTTGGACTCTCCTGACCTGCCATGTAAAACAATCACTCTGGTTTATGTACATCCTGTATGTAGCACTCTCTGTTGCTGTATCTAACCAAACCCATGATGCACTTCTCCTTTCTCTGCCACAGCTCCAGCACCGCCCCTAACAACACCCCAATAGTTTATAGCTCCTCCCACCAGACTAGTTACATAGACACTCCCCTATCACTGCCCCTAACACACAGCTAGTTTATAGCTCCTCCCACCAGCTAGTTACATAGACACTCCCCTATCACTGTCCATAATAACACCCAGCTAGTTTATAGCTCCTCCCACCCAGCTAGTTACATAAACACTCCCCTATCACTGCCCCTAACACACAGCTAGTTTATAGCTCCTCCCACTCAGCTTCTTACATAGACACTCCCCTATCACTGTCCCTGTTGTTGCTTTGACACACCCATGGACATGACATCACAGGAAATAAGAGAGCTGCTTGGACATGGTCATGTGACCACAGCCCAGAACGGAAGATAGGAGCAATAAAGGTAAAATAAATGCATTACATAATCAGCTACCTTAATAAATGATTATTTTAAGTATGTTGATGCAAACAGGAAAACCCCTTTAAGGTTCAGTCAACCATTATCAGATACATCAAGAAGATAATCTGCCTTTCATTCTAAAAAAAAACATATGCATAGATAGAACTATTTGTATGAGAGGAAATAAAGTCTCTTGTTTCACCTTTGCCGTTATCATGTAAATTTCATATTGTTCATCTGCATGTGGCATGTTAATTGACTCTGTTGACTAAACTACAGAAACTATAATTTTCAGATATAATGAAAAGAGTGAGGTCTCCATGACAGAATCCTTTCTCAGAAGCATCAATATATGCCGAAATGATGTGAAAACCCCACAGCTTTTCATTGTGTGTCCGTCACACAGGGTAAACAGTCAATCAAAGGTATAGATGTTATACTGAAATTTTTTTCATGTTCACAAAGCTCCAAGATAAATTACTATAGTCAAGCTTTACCAGATAAAAGCATTGGGTAGTGAAAGATGAGAGTCAAAAGAATCATTCAGTCATTCTAGTTCTAGATAACACTGAATTAGTAGAGACCCTAGGTGTCCAGGTTCTTTAAGTTCTAGAACATCCAAAAAACAAAAAGCTCTACAAGAAAGGTAACAAGCCCAAACGAGCTAGATACCTAGCTCCTGATTCAACTGAAAACATCAAACCTGGTCCTATCCCTGATGAAGTCACATATTGCAGTATATGATGATAGATCTACTATGCAGGAGAGACTTCTGGGGTCATTTGGTTGTCTTGACAACAGTAGTGCCTGATGTGCTAGATGTGTCTTCTGCCATTGTGAGTAGAGGAAGGTGCTACTAGAAGTTGTTTTATTTCTATTTTTAAAAATGGTTGCCCAACATTTTCAAGCTAGAGAAAAATTTTGACACATCAGAAAAATCATTGGAAGTTCTCACTTGGTGGTTCAGGAGATGTGGTGGGGGTCACGGTGCCAAATGAAGTAGCTGTCTTCACTTGTCTTCATAACTGGTTTCATTATAGAGAGGCAAAGACAGGCCACAGATTGCATTGTGTCTGTGAAGAGTCAGGTGTTGATGATATTCCCATTTTATGTCACCAATGTTTGGTTGTGGCCCAACCACTCGGATCCCCACCGACAACTAGAAAGAATAGAGACACGCCACTCTGACCTGGCACTGAGCTGAAATTGTAAATCTGGATACTTCAGTGGCTGCAGAATTGAGATACCACTAATGTTAGTTGTTAGGAAACCTCTTTTGATACTTTCTATAGGACCTTATATATGGAACCCTTGGGCAATGCCAGTGAGCACACACTGGATCCAGAGAACTCCCCATTCATTGCTCCAATTGTTCTGCTAGATTTATTTCAGGCTGGCAGCTCAGGGGGCTTGTCCTTTCTCAGTTGGTGTATCCTTTCTCAGACAGTGTGTCCTTTCAGCTGTAGCTCTTTCCCTGTAACTGCCACAGCTTCTAACAGAAGATATGGCTGGTGACAGTTGAAGATTAAAAGTGAGCATGTGTGACCACCTCAGTGAGGTGGACAGAGATAGAAGGAAAACAACAAAGAGAAGGTAGCACTATACAGATATATTTGATTGAATAGCTCAGTGGCTATATTAAATGTTTGCAAGCAATTACAAAAACATTGAGATCCAGGTGCTGGTTTGAAACAAATTTTCGTTGGACAACCCCTTTAAGGTCTGCAATGCCTTCTTCTATGTAACGCTTCTTACAAATGTTGTTACAAATTGTTGTGTTGAAATGAGTCCTGATTTATGCAATATCCTGATAAACGGTTATAGAATATAAAATTCTGTACATTGCAGTCACATCACACGCAAGCTGATGCTCAATTTTATTTCCAGAGATGGGTGGAACATAGAACGAACACACATTTCTGACCACAATGTCAGGTGCCAGCAAATGCTTCCTTTTTCATAACATCTCTAGAGTTAAGGGAGGAGAATACCACTATAAGTCCTTTACAACTCTGTTCTGAGATCTATTTCTGCGGTCTCTTGACACGTGAGGCACTGCTCTGACCTATGTCTGCCCTCTGGCAGCAGAAGAATACGATAGACAGTCTGTATGTCAAAATGTAAAATGTATAGATATTTCCACTCAGAATTCAAATTTAAAGGGCTTCTGTCACCCAACTAAACTGTTTTTTTTTTGTTACTTATAATCCCTCTACTGCGATTTATGCATACATACTGTAATTAATCATTTTGGTTCAGTAGATTCTGCTAAAAACGTACTTTTATAATATGTAAATTACCTGTCTACCAGCAAGTAGGGCGGCTACTTGCTGGTAGCAGCCGCATCCTCCTATCCTAAAGACGCCCCCTCCGCATGTTGATTGACAGGGCCAGCGAACGGGATCTTTCTCTGCTGGCCCTGTTTGCATTCAAAATCTGGCGCCTGCGCCGTACCTGTCTTCAGTTGGCGCAGGCGCACTGAGAGGAGGACGCTCGCTCGGCCGCTCCTTCCTCAATGCGCCTGCGCCGGTTGTAGATGTGACATCATCGGCGCAGGCGCAGGTACGGCACAGGCGCCAGATTTTGAATGCAAACAGGGCCAGTAGAGAAAGATCCCGTCCGCTGGCCCTGTCAATCAACATGCGGAGGGGGCGTCTTTAGGATAGGAGGATGCGGCTGCTACCAGCAAGTAGCCGCCCTACTTGCTGGTAGCAAGGTAATTTGCATATTTGAAAAGTACGTTTTTAACAGAATCTGCTGAACCAAAATGATGAATTACAGTATGTATGCATAAATCGCAGTATAGGGATTATAAGTAACCAAAAAATAACTAACTGTTTAGTGGGGTGACAGAAGCCCTTTAACTTTTCCATTTAGGACACTAGTGACTCCTCACGATACAATGACATGTCTACCAGAACCATGGCATGTGACTGTCGTCTATAGTGTTATCACAGTTGCAACCAGCAATAGGTTGCCATCGTCACAAGACATGATGCAGGACAATAGTACAACATTTGAAGTTAAGGTTTCAACATTGACTTCATTGATGGAGGAAGCACCAGATTGCCATTGCTTACCACTAAGCCCTGCAAACAGACTGTTGGCCCTCATTCTGGCTGATATAACACCTTAAAGTGGTTGTCCACATAGACCAATGCCCTATAATGATGCAATCCAAGAGGGGGAGCGGGTTAGCACACAGACCCCTAGTGACAAGCCTGTTGTCTGGCAGTAATCTGCTGTTATCACCAGAGCAAGCTGGCAAAGCTGTATGTAAAATGCCATGCTAAGCAATGCTACAGAACTAGTGAAGGCATGGTCACTCATCAGGTTCATCAGAGCAACAGCTAGCCTCTGTAGTTGGGTTTCCATTCTGGAAAATAGGTTGACACCTGGGCCCCCCGCCGATCAGCTATTTTGAGAAGGCATCAGCACACCTGTGAGCACTGCTGCCTTCTTGGAACTTACCAAACACAGCGCCGTACATTGTATAGTGACTGTGCTTGGTATTGCAGCTCAGCCCCATTCACTTGAAAGAAGCCTAGCTGCTCCTAGGCCACGTGACTGATGAACGTGTCGTCACTCAGCCTAAAGAAATGCAGAGAGAAGGCTGCAGTGCTCACAGGAAGCGCCACTGCCTTCTCAAACAGCTGATCGGTAGGGGTCCCGCTTGTTGAACCCCCACCAATTAGATCCAGAGGATAGGTCATCAGTAAAAAAATCTTGGAAAAATACATTTAAGGCCCACAAGTCATTAGAAGAAGTCTATAAATTTGGGCTGGAGGCTTAACCTCTCTACCCCCTCATCACTGCAATTTTAGCATATGTTATTGCTGCTGCAGCGTTATGCATAAAGCAATCTTTAGTGTCTTCATATACCATTGTTTTCCTTGAGCTTTTCCCTTAGTTACGACTGTTTTAACCCCTACAATATGAGGATCTGCTCAAGATGACTCCTCTGCCAGTTCTCTGAGGCCAAAACTGCCTTCCATGACTTCTCATACACACTTGCTTTAGCCAGCAGCTCCCTGCCAGCCAATCAGATTGGATTACTGAGAGACACGCCTCCTCACTCTGAAGCCTAATGCAGGCATGCAGTGTGAAGGACCGCCCCTCTGTCTGCTGTTTATACTAAAGGGAAGACAGACAAGCCCTAGCAACGGTCTTTTAAGGGAGCAGTGGAAATGGACAGAGGACATTAATGAAAGCTGTTATTATAAGGTAATTACAGATATTTTGGCAATCATTGACAGACTAACTCAGGTATACATGCCTAGCTCTAATAAACTAGCAAATAAAAACTCTTTAAAGTATTGCCCATTTCTAATACTGGGTTTAAATACTGAGCCAGCAAGTATCACATCATTTTTTATTTCACACCACTCTGGGGTTTATCCAAGATTTTCTAATTATCTCAGACAACCCCTTTAAGGAATAAATATCTCAGAGAACTCCTTTAAGACGCCATGAGATAGAACCTACAGCAGTTTTATTTTTCATGGATCTCATATGAAATTTAAGGCACACCAAGGCACAGTATGGGCATATACTGTAGATATCTATGGGTGATAGGTGTGATATTACCATGTCCTGCTATCAGGGCTGTGGAGTCGGAGTCGGGGGAAATTTGGGGTACCTGGAGTCGGAGTCGGAGTCGGCAAACAATGCACCGACTCCGACTCCTACTAAATTTAGATTGGAATAAAAAACAAAAAAGCAAGTTTAAATGTCCCAATTCACAAAAAGTTATAATTAATGACTTCTCTACTGTAAGAATAAAGACCAATGCATGCAGTGCCTCACGTAACCGCAAAACGAACACGTTAAGTGACCGTGAAGAAGCATGCTTTTCATGTGCTTCACTATATGGCACGCAACGCACAATTAGGAGCTGCAATACTTATACTTTCCATAGTGTTGTGTTCTGCTTTTACAGGGAACGCAGCGTCCATGTGTAACCTGATAAGGGATTAAATAAATATGTTTTTTGCAGGACTAGAGAGTGAGACACTTGTATAAGTGAAGGGAAAGGAGGGCCAATAGTTCAAGACTGAAGCTGTAAACCATTGGAAAAACGGCTGTCATTTAGCTAAGGCTATAAAAACTTGTAAACTCCGATTGTTAGCTTAAACTTTAAACATGACTATGAGATTCTCCTAGGAAAATCATGTTTTAGAATAAATGGTAGGTTGCGTTTCTTTCCCTCAAGGAATGTATAAAATACATTCGCATATTAATACAGAGGAGTCGGAGTCGGGGAGTCGGAGTCGGAAGTACATAAAACTGAGGAGTCGGAGTCGGAACATTTATCTACCAACTCCACAGCCCTGCCTGCTATTCCCATAAAACGCAGCAAAACCACTTTAAGGCCCCTTTCACACAAGCGAGTATTCCGCACGGGCGCAATGCGTGATGCGAACGCATTGCTCCCACACCGAATCCGGACCCATTCATTTCAATGGGGCTTTGTACATGTGTGTTGGTTTTCACGCATCACTTGTGCGTTGCGTGAAAATCGCTGCATGTTCTATATTCTGCCATTTTCACGCAACGCTGGCCCCATAGAAGTGAATGTAGCTGATTGAAAATCACATTGCATCCGCAAGCAAGTTCGGATGCGATGCGTATTTCACAGATGGTTGCTAAAAGATGTTGTTTGTATACATTCCGTTTTTTAGCACGCGCGTGCAAAAAGCATCAAAACGCATTGCACCCGCGCGATAAAAACTGAACAACTAAACGCGATCGCAGGCAAAATTGAATGACTTTGCCTGCTAAATCGCGCATTTTTCACTGAACGCATTTGCAACGCATCCGGACTTAATCCGGACACGCTCGTCTGCAAGGGGCCTAAAACAGACATGTTGGAAAAGTAGTATATATGAGCTGACTGCTAAGGAAGGGATGAAACGTCTTCTTTCATCCCACGCACGCTTCATTTACGAAAATACAGTCATCTATATTGATAAGTAGCGGCAGGCGGCTGCTTCTCTAACATACAACTAGCATATAGCCTTTTACACCCTGTGTTGTTATTTAGTAATCTTTTAAATGTAGGGAATTGTAAGGGATTAATTAGGTCCTCCAGTGTATCTAATTGCAAGGAGCAGCTTCACAAGCAATGCTACCGTCTTAAATAATTTAAACAGCCTGGATCTCAGTTTACCATTTTCCTTAGATGTCAAATGGTAATGAAGGTGGATTTGGTATGGAAGTTACATGCTGTCCTTTATCTGCTGGAGGCGGCAGAGAAAGAAAAAAGAAATCATTCATTTCAGAAGCCCCTTGCATGTGTGTATATATATATATATATTTAATAAAAATTTCACAATTATGGGCTCCGCACAGTCTGCCACCAGCAGGTGAAAATGGCGAGATGTCTCTAATTAGCAGTTAATTAACCAATCAACCCATATTTAACTGTCGCCAGGGGGTTACTGCATTGTCAGGTGGATATTATTACCGTTTTTTTCTTCTTAAAATCTAGGACAAAACTGGCAAATATACATATATTAATAGGAAGTAAGACGACCATATACCCAAAGGAATTGAGTGTAAGAAGGCTATATTCAAATTAAAGTGCAGCTCTCCCTTCAATGTACTTATTCCAGAGCCGGCCTTTTGTTAAATGGAACCCTGTGTGCTTCTTTCAGCTAGTATACCGTTTTAAAGGGTACAAGTAACCATATCATCCAGGACCTAAATATAAGCAATATTCAGAGTATAAGATGGTCTGTGAATAAGGGTACTTTCACACTAGCGTTTTCCTTTTCCGGCATAGAGTGCCGTCACAGGGGCTCTATACCGGAAAAGAACTGATCAGGTATATCCCCATGCATTCTGAATGGAGAGTAATCCGTTCAGGATGCATCAGGATGTCTTCAGTTCTGTCTTTTTGACTGATCAGGCAAAAGAGAAAACCGTAGCAAGGCGAAAAAAACTGAAGACTTGCCTGAATGCCGGATACATACAGCATACAGTTTGCCTGATCAGGCAGGCAGTTCAGGCAACGGAACTGCCTGCCGGAATCAAACAACGCAAGTGTGAAAGTACCCTAACAGTGCCATATGTTAGCTCTCCCATACAGCTGCCTAAATAACAATATAAAATTGTGCCGCCACCACATTACAGTGCAAAATTAATGAACTGTACAGTGCCTAAGTATCAATGCCATACAAGTAAACATCACCACCAACATACAATGACCAAATAAAAGATCCATACAAGAGAGTACTATGTAATGTTAAAATTATACTGCCATGCAAATAATAAAGCAGTTTAAAGCATTAGGTGCTAGTCCATATGTGGTGCCCCATTAAATAGGAATGTCTGATGTGAGTATTTAAACTGGGACACATTTAAAGGGGTTGTCTGGAAGTTCAATATTGATAGCCTATCCTCAAGATAAGTTACTAAGATCTGATTGTTGGGGGTCCTAACAACCCCCCCCCTCCCCCCCCCCCCCCCCACACTGATAAACTATTTGAATAGGCAGTGATGCTCCAGTGAATGTTGCAGCCTCTTCCAAGGACAGTGACACCACGGCTATTGGTCATGGTCACAAAGCCTACTTGCCGCACAGTTCCATTCAAGTGAATGGGTCTGGGATTCAAGACCAAGCACAGCCGCTATACAATGTACAGCACTGTGCTTGGTATGCTGTGAGGAGGCCAAGGCACCCACTGATGCACCACAAACTCTTCAAAAAGCTGATCGGTGGGGGTGCCAGAAGCTGGACCACCACCGATCAGATATTTATGACCTATCCTGAGGATAGTCCATAAATATTGAACTCTGAGAAAACCCCTTTAGTTCCTGCTAATTTGTTTGCAACATAGAGGCACATTCAAATATTTCCTACTCTAAGGAAATCATTCTCTTTGGTTTAAAAAGTCTCCTGGAGCTTAACAGTTGTATATTCTATTATTAGGCTAGAAGCAAAAAATGGAACTCAATACTGTAACGGATCCGGCACATGATTGAAAACATCAACAATCGATGGACCAATTTCCATCAGGTTCTGTTATGGTGTTATTTTTGTGTAAAAATAGCTACTATTTTTCTAGGATGGAACCTCCAATGCAGATATGAGCCTTATTGTGTTCAAGGTATAAACAGTATGTAGTAAGCTCTTAAGCTCCACCTAGTGGTGGCTGCAGGTAGCCAGAATTTTTGACATTTATTTTATGTCAATGCAAGAAATTTGGAGCTTTGTATCAAATTCATGGATTTCCAACTGCAATAAATATACATTAAGAAAATGATCAGCAGAAAATTTGGATTTTGCAATGATAACATGTTAAAATGTAGACATTCAATGGCACATGCTGATATGCTGATATGTGCAGATATGAACAGACGTGGCAAAACTCAAACCACACTTTTCTTTAGCTTCCATCTTCCATCTAAATATAATATAAAACATAAAAAATTATATATAAATATATATATATATATATATATATATATATACACATACACAGCAAAATTACAATTGTACCATAGTCATGTGAAATACATTCTGTCTGGGTTATTCTCCCGACAACAAACGAGCCATGAGATGTTTCATTATGGGCGGACACAGCATTACTCTCCATATTAATATGCTCCGTTTTTGCTTCCTTTTCTCTTCATGTCAAATCTTTTTTGCCTATTCGACAACACCTTTTATGGTTTGGGTGAGAATGTTAGAACCAAGCTGTCACCACTTCTCACGTTTGATGCACTCGCTGGCCTCAGAGGATGTCACCCAAGTGAAGAAACTGTCACTCAAATTTGCTACGTGTTTCTTTGAAGTCTAGGAAGAACTGGTCTGTGCTGTTCTAATGAATATAAGCACGTACAGGAAAGTCCTTATTTTACATGAAAAGATGCTCGTCAGAATTTCTTTTGTTAAAGGGAACCTGTCACCTCCTAAATGCATGTAAACCCGCCAGCAGTACCTCAGAGTAGCCGGCAGTGTAATACTAATCATACTTTTCATCCTGCAGTCCGATGTTTTATCCTCCGTCCGCGCTAATTTGCATGTCAGCTTGAAGTCAAGGGGGCAGCGGCCTCCTTGCTTCAAGTCAAGGTAACCACGCCCCCTCTTGCCTTTGAGTGACAGCCCGCTAGTCGGCTTTGCTTTCCCAAGTCTCGCGCATGTGCGGTGTCCTCTGCTTTACTGCGCGATCTCATGTCATGGCAGCATCGGACTGCAGGATGAAAAGTATGATTAGTATTACACTGCCGGCTACTCTGAGGTACTGCTGGCGGGCTTACATGCCTTTAGGAGGTGACAGGTTCCCTTTAAATCTAAGGGTTTTTTCACACTGGGTGCCATCAGGAGGATTTCCCAATTGAAACCTCGGCGCATATGTTTAACGAATGCCACTAGCATGTGAGTGTGGTTAAGAAACACTGCACACATTCCGTTTTATCATACCCTATCATTGGTGGTGTTTCACCCTGCTGACTTCAGGAGAGCCGGAAAAGGGAGCCAGCCAGGGAACGTTGCCTATAAAGCCTATAACTTCTTTAAAGAGAAACTCCGGGCACAGTATGGTCACTGGGGCAGATTTACTAAACCTAAGACGGCATAAACTTAGACAGGCTGTCCAGCCAAATTTTATCTTATCTAGCTGGATAAGAAATTTAGAGCACGGGAAGACACTTTTATCTAATTCTATACCAACTATTTGTTGGCTTAGTTTGCCATAGAATTTTATGCCAGAATCGTAGTTAATTTTTTTTGTTAAATATTACATCTTAGGCTACTTTCACACCTGCGTTTAGGTCGGATCCGTCTGGTATGTGCCCAGACGGATCCGCACCTATAATGCAAACGCTTAGATCCGTTCAGAACGGATCCGTTTGCATTACCATGAACAAAAAAAAAAAAAAATTTTTTTTTTTGTTCATGATAATGCAAACGGATCCGTTTTGACTTTACATTGAAAGTCAATGGGAGACGGATCCGTTTGAAAATTGAGCCATACTGTGTCAACTTCAAACGGATCCGTCCCCATTGACTTACATTGTAAGTCTGGACGGATCCGTTTGCCTCCGCACGGCCAGGCGGACACCTGAACGCTGCAAGCTGCGTTCAGGTGTCCGCCTGCTGAGCGGAGCGGAGGACAAACGGAGCCAGACTGATGCATTCTGAGCGGATCCGCATCCATTCAGAATGCATTAGGGCTGGACGAATCCGTTCGGGGCCGCTTGTGAGCCCCTTCAAACGGAACTCACAAGCGGAGCCCCGAACGCTAGTGTGAAAGTAGCCTTAGGCAACAGTAGAAAGCAAATCCAGCAATCCAATAAAATAAAATGTAATGTTTATGCCATGCTTGTTAACCCCTTAAGGACCTCCGCCGTACATGTACGGCGCTGGTGGACGTCACTTAAGGACCAGCGCTGTACATGTTCGGCGGGCTGAAGCTGCGCCCGCCCGAACATTGGTACGGACCCAGCAGTCACTGACAGTCGGGCCCCTGCTGCATACGCCGGCATCAGTGTTTTCACGTATTAACCCCTTGTATGCCGTGGTTAAAGTGGCGGGGATCCGATGGCAGAGAAGGCAAGCCCGATGCCTTCCATAGGCATCGGGGCTTGCCTTCTACGGAAGCCTGTGAGATCCAGCCCTTATGCTGGGTCTCATAGGCAGGCTGTCAGGATACAAGCTGACATGCATTGTATTACAATACAGGATGTATTGTAACACATTGCAGATGGGATCAGACCCCAGGAGTTGATGTCCCATAGTGGGGACAAAAATAAAAAGTAAAAAAAGATCTATGATTAAGGACTTGGAGGGGTCGGAAATGGGCCAGTTTGGTGTGCTGTTTCTGCTTTTGGACATGTGACAGTAAATAAACATAGAATAAACATGTTACATTTATTTTATTGGAGTGCTGGATTTGCTTTCTATTGGATGTCTTGTGTGGCTGAAGTGGCTGGGATCGTGTTCACCCGCCCGAGGTGCACTGATAGACTCTCCAAATTTGTACCTTAAGCAACAGGTCCCTTCCCAGGCAAGACATTCCCTTTTGCAATAAGCTACAGTATGTCCCTTATTGAGCTAGGTGCACAGAATTTCTCTAAAACTAGATCCACCAAACTGTGCTAAAAATGCACCAAATCTCTCCAATATAGTCCACTGTGTGGTGCCAGTCCTGAGGGGCCAGAACAGGAATTCAAAGAAAGCTTAACAGATAATGACTGTCATTCTCCACCCCCTCATCCACTGCACTAGGCACAGCATAAGGCCTCTTTCACACAAGCAAGTTTTCCGCGCGGGTGCGATGCGTAACATCAACTCATAGCACCCGCACTGAATCCTGACCCATTCATTTCAATGGGTCTGTGTACATGAGCGTTTCTTTTTCACGTATGTTCTATATTTTTCATTTTTCACGCAGCCCTGGCCCCATAGATGTGAATGGGGCTTCAGTGAAAAACGCATTGTATCCGGAAGCAAGTGCGGATGCAATGCGTTTTTCACTGATGGTTGCTCAGAGATGTTAATGGTAAATCTTCAGTTTTTTTATTGCGTGAGAAAAACCCATCAAAACTGATTGCACAGTGTGGAAAAAATTAACAACTGAACGCAATTGCAGACAAAACTGACTGAACTTGCTTGCAAAATGGTGCGAGTTTCACTAAAATGCATCCTGAGCCAATCCGTCATGCTCGTGTGAAAGGGGCCTAACAGTTTTGCACTGGTGTTCCTACCCAAATTCGGCCTACACATACACATTGGAACATTTATTAAGAACGCTGTTTTGTAATCCGGCCATAATCTATCACTTTCTGGTGTCATATGTGCCTTAAAGGGGTTTTCCGAGATGTTAATACTGATGACTAGTATTGATCGAGCACCAAAGTGCTCAGGTGCTCAAGTAGAACACCTCGGGATGCTCGGGTGCTCTACCGAGCACCCAAGCACAATGGAAGTCAAAGGGAGAACCCGAGCATTAAACCAGGCACCCCCTGCTCTGAAGAGGGTAGGGTGTCTTGTTCACATGAAAAGGTCAGAAATTGATGGAAACACCACTGAAAAGGTTCAGGAACAGCATGTGGAGGATGTCTCGATGCATCTTGGAATCCCAGGTCGCTGCTGGGAACGATGTTGTCCGAGTAGTACAACACTTTTACAGACTGACAATAATACGCACAAAACCGAAGATAAAATCGATTTTAGAGGAAAAATTATAGGAAACAATCTTTCCTGTATAATTACTTGTATATAAAGTGCAAGTGCTGCCAAAAAATTATAAGGAAGAGGCACTCCGATACAACCTGTATATCACATAAAGGAGGGCCTCATTCACATCGTGGTACAATTGTTCAGTTAGTGGGACTCCTACACTCATAAAGCCTACAGTATGTACTAAGTGAAAGGGCTGCCAAAAATTTCAAGGAACCGGCACTACAATACACCCGTTATTACACATAAAAGAGGGCATCATATACACTAGGGTTGTTGCGGGTATCGAAATTTCGATACTCAATTGATACTTTTGTCCCGGTATCGATACAATACCGGGATTTCCATTTTTTCGATACTGGCCTGCGCTGCCCATCCACGCTGAACAGATGGAATAAACCTGCTATGGGTACTACCCTTTGTAGCGGAGGCAACCATCTCCTGCTCCTCCTCATCATCATCATCCAATTCCTGAGAAGACAAAATGAGGGTGGTCTGGCTATCACCCTGTGTACTGTCTTGCCCCATTTCCACCTCTTCCACATGCAAAGCATCCGCCTTAATTGTGAGCAGCGAGCGTTTCAGTAGACACAGAAGTGGGATGGTTATGCTGATAATAGCGGCATCGCCGCTCACCATCTGTGTTGATTCCTCAAAGTTGCGTAAAACCTCACAGAGGTCAGACATCCATGCCCACTCCTCGCTTGTGAAGAGCGGAAGCTGACTGGAAAGGCGACGACCATGTCGCAGCTGGTATTCCACTACTGCCCTCTGCTGCTCACAAAGCCTTGCGAACATATGGAACGTGCAGTTCCAGCGCGTGCTCACGTCGCACAACAGTCAGTGAGCTGGTAATTGCAAGCACTGCTGCAGCGTTGCCAGACTGGCGGAAGCTGTAGATGACTTTCGGAAATGGGCACACACGCGGTGCACCTTCACCAGTAGCTCAGGCAAATTGGGGTATGTTTTGAGAAACCGCTGAACCACTAAGTTTAACACATGGGCTAGGCATGGTATGTGTGTGAACTTGGCGATCTCCAAAGCCGCTACCAAGTTACGGCCATTATCAGACACAACCATGCCTGGTTGTAGATTGAGTGACGAAAGCCACAGCTCAGTCTGGTCCCTTATACCTTGCCACAGCTCTGCGGCGGTGTGCTGTTTGTCACCTAAGCAAATAAGTTTCAGCACGGCCTGTTGTCGCTTCCCCACTGCAGTGCTAAACTGCTTCCAGCTACTGACTGATGGCTGACTGGTGCTGCAAGATGACAATTCAGAGGTGGAAGTGGAGGAGGAGGTGGATGAGAAGGGGGGGCTGCAGTAGTAGGTGTTGGCGGAAATCCTGATGGAAGTAGGGCCCGCAATCCTTGGCTTCGATAGCACCTGTGCCATCCCAGGGTACGACTTGCTCCCGGCCTCCACAATGTTCACCCAGTGTGCCATCAGGGAAATGCAGCGTCCCTGGCCACAAGCACTTGCCCATGTGTCAGTCGTTAAGTGGATCTTCCCAATAACTGCGTTGGTCAGGGCACGAGTGATGTTACGGGACACATGCTGGTGTAAGGCGGAGATGGCACACCGGGCAAAATAGTGGTGGCTGGGGGAGTAACGAGGGACAGCCGTCGCCATCAGGCTGCGAAAAGCCTCAGTGTCCTCAAGCCTAAATGGCAACATTTACAGGGCCAGCAATTTGGAAAGGTGTGCATTTAGTGCTATGGCCTGTGGGTAGGTGGCTGGGTATTTGCGCTTTCGTTCAAAGGCCTGGGGTATGGACATCTGTATGCTGCGCTGGGACACAGAAGTGGATGTGCTAGCTGATGGTGCTTGCAAAAGTCCAGGTGCATGGCGGTAGACATCCAGGCCTCTTGGACAGGGGATTGGCCAGCACGTAACACAGGGGAAGAGGAGGCAGTGGTGTGACCCGCAGATATTGATTGTGGACCCAGGCATTCGGCCCACCTATTAAAGTGCTTTGATGCCATGTGGCGGATCATGCTGGTGGTGGTGAGGTTGCTAGTGTTTACGCCCTTGCTCATTTTTGTACGGCACAGGTTGCAAATGACAATTCTTTTATCGTCCGCACTTTCCTCAGAAAAGCGCCAGACTGCGGAACACCTACCCCTTGGCAAGGGAGATTTCCACAAGGTGTGATCCGGGGAACAGTTGCGGGCCTGTTTGGTGTGGCCTGCCTTCTCCCTTTTGCCACCCCACTGCCTCTTCCAGCCTGTTGCAGTGCTGCGGATCCCTCCCCCTCTGTACTGCTGTCCTCGCTCAGCTTGCCACCTTCCCAGGTTAGGTCAGTGATTTCATCGTCCACCACCTCCTCTTCCACTTCCTGACTCTGCTCATCCTCCTGACTTGACATAACAACCTCACTTATTGACAACTGTGTCTCATCTTCATCATCAATCTCTTGAGACACTAATTGCAGTTAACTTATTGGCAACTGTGTCTCATCATAATCATCATCCACCTCGTGAAACACTAATTTCTGTTCCCCACCGCCATGTTCTTCTGACTGTGGATGCTCAAGAGTTTGGGAATCAGGGCACAAGATCTCCTCATGTCCCTCTTCAAGCGGGCTTGGCGAGAGGCCCAAATTAAGGAATGGCGATGAAAAGAGCTCCTAGGAATATCCGAGTGTGAGATCGCTTGTTTGCAAAGAATCTCCATGGTGGGAGGAAGGAGGATCAGGGCGATGATTCTGTTGACCAGACTCTTGGCTACTGAGACTGGACATTGTGGAAGACAGGGTGGTGCTTATCCGACTGGAAGCATTATCTGCTGCAATACAACCGACCACCTGGTCGCACTGGTGTGACGCCGAGAGTGGTGTCCTGCGCCGCCCTGCAAACTGGGACATGAAGCTAGGTATCGTGGATGAGTGTGTTTGTTGTGCTCTGGCAGCAGGCACAGTTTCACCGCGCCCAGGGCCACGGCCTCTGCATGCACCATCAGCAGCACGGCCACTTCCCCGTCCCTTACTGCTCGCCTTCCGCATATTAAATGGTATATATGCTTGCAAGTATGTCACACGTACAGTAGCGCAGGTTTTGTAAGTGTATGCGCAACTAAATTAGACTGAATGTCACTGATATTTCAGATGCGCTAACGTTATACTGGAGATGTAGCGCAGGTAATGTCACTGCCACCAGCAGCAAAATAATTGGACTGAATGTCACTGATATTTCGGATACGCAAACGTTATACAGGAGATGTAGCGTAGGTAATGTAACTAAGTCTACGAAAAAAGTACACTGGATGTCACAGATATTGTTAGGCTGCGCACACGTTACACAGGAGATGTAGCCCAGATAATGTCGCTGTCTGCAGCGGCCAAACAATTGCAAGCTATTTAGCGCAGGTTGCGCTAAAAATATATATTGCTGCCAGATAAAACAAAAGTCCTTAAAAGGACTTTTGGGTCTCTACAATTGCACGCAATTTAGTGTAGGCTGTGCTAATAATATATATTGCTGCCAGATACAATAGTCCTTAAAAGGACTTTTGGGTCTCTACAATTGCACGCAATTTAGTGTAGGTTGTGCTAATAATATATATTGCTGCCAGATACAATAGTCCTTAAAAGGACTTTTGGGTCTCTAACACCAACCCTGCCTAACAAAAAAACTAAATTCCATTTGAATCAATTCCCTACACTATCTTTTCCTTGTACAGCACAGCTCTCCCTGACTAACACTAAGCCGAAGCACTTGTCATCGGGTGCTTTATAGCACCCGATGAAGCGGTTCTGGCCAGCCAATCACTGTAATGCCAGTAACCAACATGGCTACGACATTACAGTGAATGGCAGTACTTACCTGCACGTTTATTGGCTGAGTAGCAGCCAACAAACGTGCAGGAAGGAGACTCGAGCATCGCGCTCGAGCACACGCGGTATTCGGCCGAACACCGCAATGTGCTCGATAAACACCACTGATGACCTATCCTCAGGATAGTTCATCAGTATCTGGACGGTGGGGGTCTGACACCCGGGACCACCGCCGATCAGCTGTTTGATAAGGCCCGCTCTCAGTAGCGCCACGGCATTCTCTCAGTTTTCCCAAGGCTGGTGCTGGTGTAGATTTCAGGTATAATCTTCTGCACCAGTTTCTTGGCATAGATTATAATAGATGTGCCCAGCCCTGCACAGCCCACTCCCCGTCCCACTTTGTTCATTTGGGAAAGTGCAGAGCCAGTGCAAAACCCCCAAAAGTCTAAAAATTTTGCAGAAGCGGGTGAGGCATCAAACTTGGTGACTTTTTAACGGCAGTTTGCTGGTGTAAAGGGGTTGATATATGTCCCGTTTTATATACTAGACCTACAGGTGATATGGAGCTTGGAAGCCACAGCAGCATGCAAACATCTACAGGATACACCTATGCAAATACTGAGGTTTTGAAAGAGATGCAAAGAAAACTATATTTCCCACGCTTCAATGTGTTTGCCCTTCAGGCCCAGAGCAGCAGCCAAATTAAAACCACACCCAGATATCCTCTAATTACATACACACAACCCAGTGCTTTCAAAGACAGGCATCTCACACTTGTCCTACTGAACACACTATGAGTGCCGGGGAATTCATGATATTGCATTATAATGATCCAGCTGCTAATGAGTGAAAGTAAGGTCTCTGTAAAATGAGTCACGGATCTTGTTTGTCACAATTACCTCAGCAGAAATGTGATGGAACATGAAGCCGAACACTAATAAGGGACAATTTAAGATTGCATTCATACATTTTAGTCCCATTGTGGTTTTGTGAAAATGTCACTTTTCGTGACAGTGTTACACATGGATGGCCCAGGACTGAGTCCACCATAATAAGCGCTGGTTCTTGTTAGCAGTTGGGACTCATAGAGGGGTGTCCCCAAGGAACCTCCTCTATGGCATCTATGAGCCCTAACAGGGGTTGTTCCATCAGTTATCGCTAGAAAACTTCATGTGGAAATGTCCTTTAAAGGGGTATTTCCATCACAGACATTGGGGGCATATCGCTAGGATATGCCCCCACTGTCTGATAGGTGCGGGTCCCACCTCTGGGAACCACACTTACAATGAGAACGGAGCGGGGAAATGAGCTGACAGTGCACTGCTGGCTCAGCTATTTCCGTTTGCCCCATAGAAATGAATGGAAGCAGGAGCCGCTTGTGCGCGGTGCGCTCCCATTCACTTCTATGGGAGCAGTGCTTGGTGGTGGACGGACCCCGGGAAAACCGGGGTCCTCCAGCCACAGCTCCCCCCCCCCCCGCTCCGTTCTCGTTGTAGGTGCGGGTCCCACTACATTTTATGCCATAATTTTATGCCATAATTAATGGTGGCATTAGAAAGTAGACCTCATACAGCTATGTGACCGGAAATATAAAAAAGTTATGGCTCAAGGAAAATAGGGAAGAAAAATGAAAATGCAAAAACGAAAAAAAAAACTCTGGTATCCTAAGGGTTAAAGGGGTTTTCTGGACTTACTATAGTTTTTAACGGATACACTGATGTAGTTGCTTACCTCATGTACATCTTCCCCCTGCTTTTTTTCCCAATTTGGACTCATCTGACCTGTGTTCACCAAGTACTGGTTTGTTCACATCGTGTAGGTAGCCCTTCCTGTTGCTGTATCCGACCAAACCCATGATGCCCTTGTCCTTCCTTTGCTACAACTCCAGCACCGGTCTTAAAGGCTCATGCACATGAACGTATTTTGTTTCCCTGTTCGTTCCGTTTTTTTGCAGCCTGTATGCGGAACCGTTCACTTCAAGGGACCACAAAAAAAACCTGAAATGACTCAGTGTGCATTCCGTTTCCGAATGTCTGCATGTACGTTCCGCAAAAAAACAGAACATGTCCTATTATTGTCCGCATTACGGACAAGGATATTAGGTGTTTTGCAGAGTACAAAATAGATACGGTTGTGTGTATGAGGCCTAACAATGTCCAGCTAGTTTATAGCTCCTCCCACCAGACTAATTACATAAACACTCCTCTATCACTGCCCCTAACACCCAGCTAGTTTATAGCTCCTCCCACCAGACTAGTTACATAGACACTCCTCCCCTGTCACTGCCCCTAATAACACCCAGCTAGTTTATAGCTCCTCCCACCAGACTAGTTACATAAACACTCCCCTATCACTGCCCCTAACACCTAGCTTGTTTATAGCTCCTCCCACCCAGATAGTTACATAGACACTGCCCTATCACTGCCCCTAACACCCAGCTAGTTTATAGCTCCTCCCACCAGACTAGTTACATAGACACTCCTCTATCACTGCCCCTGCTGCTGCTTTGATATGCTCATGGACATCACAGGTAATAAGAAAAAGCTGCATGGACATGGTCATGTGACCACCGCCCAGAACAGAAGATCGGAGCAATAAAGGTGAAAGAAACATTAGAAAATTACATTTACTTTCAGGAATGAATTTTAAAGGATGCTGATAAAAAAAAAAAAGAAAAAAAAGAAAACCCCTTTAAAGCCCTGAGAGGGGAGAGACTGAGATTAGTGTTTTTTTGTTTTTGTTTTTTTTAAAAAGTAGGCTTCTACTGGCACTATATAAAGGAAAAGAATACCCAGGGATGTATATATCTCTATATAGTATATTATACTATACTATTATACTATATAGTGTATTCAGATCAATAACATCCTAAAATTGGTGTACTTTCCCTTTAAAACAGTGTTACGAGTCGCTGTTTAGATGGAAACGGATGAATTAATATCCAGGCACGGAATGTGCAGCTTTCCACTCTGTAAAGGATCGCTCATGTCTGAACACGACATGTATTCTGGAGTCAGATGAACAATTCCCAATTAGCTGGAGAAAAGATGGAATAATTGCAGAAAACACCCACATAATGACTACGAGTGTACGGGTTATTAAGGGAATGCAAGCGAAGTGTAAAAAATGTCAATATTATATAAAAAAAAGAGTGAATTTTATGTTAGAAGAGCTGATGTTATTAACCCCTGCTGTGCGAGATTAGAAAAGGTGCAGAGGTAGCAGTCCAGCTCAGGAGCCTGAGGAGGCCCAAAGACCCTTGTGCCGCATAAGAAGACATCGGTATTATAGAAAGTGCATGCTGGTCAAGTTATACCTCTGGCTGGAGGGAAGGGGTTAGGTCAAGAATTTGGCATGATGCGGGGAGGGGGGTTCAGCTACGTGCTTCCCTCTCCCCTGGCCACATTACACTTAGGGGACCAGGGTCCATGAGCCTTTAGCTACGTCCCTGACAGGAGCTACGCTGCTTCTGTAACTCCAGAGAGATGGGACGAACCCTGTAAGTAATAGTAATAGACAGTACTTTATATACTATAATGCTGCCCCATACACACCCTCAGATCAAAATTCACATACAGTATGACTACAAGTATGTGGAGAACCTCCATGGACATGCCTGGTTCTGTAACTTGCTACTATGACTATTAAATGCTAACAATACAGTTTCAAAACAACGCTAATAATGTGTGTGTCGTATAAAGGCATCACCATACGGGTTTGGCTGAGATCAGGGCACTTGGCCACTCAAATTAAATCCACATCTGCTCAAAATCTTCACATACCGAATGAATAAGAACAACAACAAAAAAACGAAGAAAAAAAAATACAGCGAAGAATACACTACGTTGATGAATATGTATGGCAGTTAAACAGAAAAGCATATCAAAGCAGCAAGTAAAAGAAATGTAATTGTTTTCTGTTCCACACACTACAATAATTACCGTATTTTTTGCTTTATTAGTAAAAGTGGGGGAAAATTGCAGTGCGTCTTATAAAGCGAATGGTGCAATTTTTACATGGCTGACACTGATACATCGCCGGCCGCTATGCTGCATAGCGCGGCCTGCGATGTATCCATTGAAGTAAGCGGGGTGGGAGGAGGGGCTGGAGGCCGGCAACTGCTGTTGCACTCGTGGCGGGGCCTGGTGCAGTCACTGTACTCCACTACACCGGGCCCCGCTCACAGCAGTCTTTATATGTAAAGTCTATTTAATGCTCAAGCAGTGGCTCCATCTTTGTTAAACTACCGTAATCGTCTGTAGTAGTACTCACTAGCTCACTCAAAGCAGCGGTCAGGCCGGCAGCGTATCGTCACTCACTCGGTCATGCTCCTCCCTCTTGATTAATGAAGCTGGCAGGAGCGTGACTGACTGAGTGAGTGACGTTACGCTGCTGGCCTGACCGCTGCTTTGAGTGAGCTAGTGAGTACTACTACAGACGATTACGGTAGTTTAACAAAGATGGAGCCACTGCTTAAGTATTATATAAATAGACTTTACATATAAAGACTGCTGTGAGCAGGGCCCGGTGTAATGGGGTCACTATTCACACAGGGACATGAGGGGACATATTAATAATGTAATAATGTGACACATTGGGCCATGAGGGGGACCAGCATAAGATGCTATATGTGTGTCATCCACACATCCCCCCCATCATAGTGTCATCCACACATCCCCCATAGCAGTGTATCATCCACACATCCCCCATGACAGCGCGTCATCCACAGATATCCCCATATCAGTGCGTCATCCACAAATCCCCCATAACAGTGCGTCATTCACAGATCCCCCATAACAGTGCGTCATCCACAGATCCCCCTTAACAGTGTCATCCACATACCACCATTAGTTCAAAACTCACCAAAAGCACAACTTTTGGTTCAAAATATTTTTTTTCTTATTTTCCTCCTCAAAAACCTAGATGCGTCTTATCATCAGGTGCGTCTTATAAAGCTAAAAATACGGTACATAGGAGGAAAAATCAAACCACACACAAAGTAATAATTTTCCAGCTTCTAGAATTAAATGTGTTTTTGTGATTATACAGTAAGTTAAATGGACTCGATTCCTAAGTTGTGTCTCTGTCTACTGTGGAGTTGAATTGAATGTGTTGTTCTCTGTTTCAAGCCATTTTAGGCTCTACTAAAGCTGATTGTATCATCAGCAAACATGTCATAAAAAATGAAAATCAGACATCATATAGTACATGACAATACATTTTTAATGCCTCTTTCACATGAGCAAGTTTTCCGTCAGGATGCGATGCGTGAAGAAAACACATAGCCTCCGGACTGATTCCTGACTTCAGGAAAAATCGCAGCATGTTCTATAGTCTGCATTTTTGTGAATGGAGCTTCAGTAAATAACAGATTGCATGTGGATGCAATGCGTTTTTCACGGATGGTTGCTAGGAGAAAAACGTATAAAAAACTGCACCTGCGCAGAAAAAACTGAAACATAGAATGTAAATGTGGACAAAACTGACTGAAATTGCATACGAAACCTTCAGTTTTTCCTGAACAGAGCCTGAGAGAATCCGTAACGCTTGTGTGAAGGAGGCCTAACAAAGCTTAAACCAGCCCTGTACCTCCCATAGATGTAGAGATCTTCCCATTCATTGCTTCACTAGTTCTGTTAGATTTATTTCAGGATGGCAGTTCAGGGCATGTGTCTTTTCCCAGGGGGTATGTCCTTTCTGCTGCAGCTCTCTCCCTGTAAGGCTGAATGCACACGACGGTGGAACACGGACGTGAGCGGTCCGTGGTATGTATCCCGACGTGGCATCCTGCTGAGAGCAGGAGCGCACGGCGTCATTGGTTGCTATGACGCCGTGCCGCCGCTGCAGTACAGTAATACACTCGTATCGATCATACGAGTATATTACTGTACTGCAGCGGCGGCACGAAGCGCACGGCGTCATAGCAACCAATGACGCCGTGCGCTCCTGCTCTCAGCAGGATGCCAAGCCGGAATACAACGGACCGCTCACGTCCGTGTTCCACGGTCGTGTGCGTTCGGCCTAACTGCCAGCTTTTAACAGAACATATGGCTGATGGAAGTTGAAGATTTAAACTGAGCGCGTTCGACTAGCTCAGTGATATGGACAAAAAATAAGGAAAAGAACAAACAGCAGGTGGCGTTATACATATACATTTTATTAAATACCTCACTGCCTATACTAAATCTTTAGTTACATTCAATTACAAAAGTATTCAGATTCAGGTGCTAGTTAAAAAAATGTAGACTATATTTCGTGAAATAACACCTTTAAGTCTACACAGCCCTGCCCCAATCTGGCATCGTTACATACTGTTCCAGTTCTGAGAACATCCAGAAAAATTTACATGTTACATACGGTAGATAAAAGCACTTTCACACCTGCTGATTTTAGCTAAACCATACAGCATAAACCATACATACATGTTTAGCTATGCCATACAGAAGTAGAGGCCCCTGGGAAATATATGTGTGGGTGCTACCACCCATTTTTTGGAAGCATAAAAGTAGAAATTACGTATCAAATAAAATTGTATATGGAAAGGAAATAATTAGTCAGCAGTTCTTAGTTATAGTTTCCGGTTAGTGGGCTGGTCTAATTTCCTCTGGTTAGTAAGTCTTCTAGTAAGCAAGCCAGAGAGAAGGCCTGTATTGTATGTGCTGCTGCAAAGTAGGCCAAGAAAGAATCCTTCTCCAGGAAAACATCATTCCTGTGAGTAAAAACTGCCAGAAAAACAACTTTGCTAAGCACCAACCTTTGAGGGAAAGAAATGTTGAATTTTTGCAGAAGTTTGAGGACCATTTAAACGCCATGCTTGGACAAAATGAGTAAAGCTAATTCATGTCTACTGCTTTAGACTTTATTGCCCGTGGTTTGGTTTTTATTGCTTCTGCTGCCTGCCACACTATTGAGATAGACTGGTCATCCGATCTATGACTGCACCCTGCAGTTGGGCACTACAGAGAAATATTGATAGTGATTGCATGCCTTTGGTCATTTGGAAAGATTACATGGGTAGGACTATCATAGCCATCATCCAGTCTTTGGAAAAGCCTACTTTGTGAAATACTTGAGAGCTGTGCCTACTACTTGTATTTGCACTGTGACACCCATAATTTATTCAGTAAAAGAGGGACTTTAATTTACAATAATCAAGCTGGCCTGGTCATTGGTCTCCACATCCGATTACGCTGCCTGCTTTCCTGCCTTGCACCCCGCTACCCATTCACCTAACATCAAGGACACCCCAGCCACCACCAGGCAAGAGACCCTGAAATCCAGTGCCCCAAGGGGAAAAAAGGTTGTTCCCTCCAAGCACTGTACGCCCGGCCTGGAATAGCTCTAGAGCAGGGTTTACCACTGTGAGGCCTATGACCCCTCTCATTACCACTGCTACTTCCATCCTCGCCACACATCCACTGCAGACTGGCATGCTGCAGACATACCTTTCTTCCCATTTTCACAGTTTACATCCCACAGAAAAATAAAGTTTATTGATAAAGCAAATGAGGCACCAAGTGCCCTGATGGGCATTTTCTGTCTTTCAAAATGCCCAAGCCTGCCATTTCTAACCATCTCAGCTCCTCCTTCTTTCTCTCTAATGTTCTTCTATCCTGTTGTGCAAGGGGAAGACTACCGCCCAGTCTGAACCTGCACATTACAATACATACTGTGGGCATCGTCATCACAGTATCTACTGCACCTGAACTGTGGACCTACGTATTATAAGACCAGTGGAAGAGGAGGACCATATATATTGTAATGCTCAGGCAGAAGCTGATGGTAGCCTGTGAGAGACCTGGATGTAGGGAGTGGGAAGATGTTGGCAGGAGAGGGGAAGGACATTAGAGAATAAGAGGAGAAGCTGGGTTAGGCTAGGGTGGTGGGCTTAGGCCCTTTGAAAGATGCTAAAAACGCCCAACTGCTTGATGCAAACACCAAAAAGGGTAAAAAAAAAGTGCATTGGTGTTAGTGCAATACGTGAAATCAATGTGGTTGACTCACCTTAAACATGGCAACTCTCCTTTTTATCTATATTATAATGCATCCTTGGATGTGACTGAAAAGTCAGTGATATCTTACACAAACATATTCAAAGAAGCTTCTCTATGCAAAATATTGTTTAGCATTTGACCTCAGATCCTGTTCAAACAATGTATATGTTTGCACTTGATCTGTGGGAGAAAAAACTAAACCAGGCACAGTACAGAAGAAAATCATACGTTGAAGTATGCCATGATAAATTAGAATTGTTCCTCAATTAAATGTGGTGATTTCTCATCTAAAATACCGCAGTTTTCACGTGTTGACATCTTGTGGCCAAACAGGTTACACCCAAAGGATACCCAAAGTATCTCATTTTATAACCTGCAGTAAAACTGAATGTTATCACAACTACTAGACAGATCATTATTGACATTTCTGATATGTCTTGGTGGGGTGTCTGAGAGGTCCCATTTATGGGGCCTTTCTTATTGGAAGAATAGGGGCTTCTTGGAACCCAAGAAGGGGTTGTGCTAATTTTGAAAGTTATCCCCTATTCACAGGATAGGGGATAATTATCTAATTGATGGAGGTCCAACTGCTGAAACCCTCACCAATCCTCAGAATGGGGGTCTCGTTTCCCCTACTGAATAGATCGGCAGGTAGAGCATGCGCGCTGCCTCTCCATTCATTCTCTATGGGACTGCCTTTAGAGTGCTATTACTGGCAGTCTCATAGACTCCCTTCAGATGGGTGATCGAGACCTCCATTCATGGAATCGGTGGGAGTCCCAAAGGTTGGATCCCTGACTGATCAGATAGCTATCCCTTATACTGTACATGGGGGATAACTTTTAAACTTGGCAAGACCCCTTAAGATTAAAAAATATTTTTTTTGCTCACATTTCCCATCAAATTAAATAAACTATCATATGATGAATAGTTTCACACATTCTTGGTTCATCTACTGGAAATAAACAGATCATTATATTCCAGATACTTGGCACAATTACACAACAAAGATCAAAGAAAGAAGAGAGTGAAACATTTCTCACAAATTCTACAAATACCTTACAATTTTTTGGTTGGTTAGGTCTGGTCATTTTGGCATTAGTTGTGCATTGATCATCATTCAAGATGCATACTATCAGTCATACCAGACAGTCATAACATTTATGTGGCTACAGTTAGGTCTTAGACACCTTGGTAGTCCATGTGGTATGCGTCCACGATACCATGCAATGGGCCCATACTCTACCTCTAAGTGCCTTCGATTTACACAAATGTCAACTGCATTGCTTCTAGGGGAGAATATAGTGACTCATATCACAGCACAGTATGTGTCTACGGTCAGTAATAGGGTGGTGTGATTATAACCATACAGTAGTACATGGAGTGCTCTACAAATCTGTAATTTGGACCTCTTAGTAATCTGTGTGGTGCTTAGTAAAGGTACTCTATTCTCTCATGCAGACATAACTTCATATTATAGGATATGTTGGCCAGTTGACAATTTTACTTGAAGAGAGTCAGTAAAAAAAAGTTTATGTAGAATAAAAAATTAAATTCTGTGTCACATGAAGAATAATAAAGAAATCATACAAACTAAAAAAACACAAAGGTCTTTAAAAAAAAAAGAAAAAAATGGGAAAAGTATATTGTTATTATTAACAAGAAGACATTCTTACTGTGTCCATTTTATGCCTACGGAATGATAACAATAAAGGCAGGGCCGAGGTTGTTTCCGCGCAGGACCCTGAAGTGTTCTAGATTCCTCCTGTGCTAATTGTGGAGAGTCGCTGCTGTTTTGACAGGTGGTTCTCATTTTTGAGTGCAATGAAGCCCTGATGTTAATTTTCTCAGTGTCCCTGTTTAGATTTCAGCAAATAGTTTTATAGCTGATTTTTCTTTGGAAAACATTTATGTAACACATGAAAAACACTGGATTTTCAGTGCTGAGGTGGACTACATTATGTATGGGTCATAAAAGGGACTCTTTTACTTTTTCATTTTTATATCCCAAAATCAATGTTTCAGCAATTACCAATGACTTCAAATCGGTACAAAAGCTCAAAAAATATGCACGAGGGCAATAGTAATGTTGTGTAGAATGTTAAGATTCTGAGGTACAACCTGAGTCAAAGCCAGGAGTTGTGGAGAGCCTCAGGTTGGAGGACACTAGCTTAAGGGTCTTTTTACACCGACTAATTTTCTGCCCGTTAACGAGCACGGATACATGTGCTGTTTACAATTATCATTTTAGACAAGTCTACTGACAAATTATGATTTTTTAATGCTGGATAAAAGTTCTGATCACCCGACAAAGGAATGAATGTCAAATGATCTTTACATGCAGCAATGTTTGGGTCACCAGCTTAGTATGAAAGGATAACTGTCATATTTTCATAAAAAACTTTTTTTTTTGCATATGTTACTGCTGCAGCAGCATTATGCATAAAGCAATCTTTAGTTTCTTCACTTACCGCTGTTTTCCTTGAGTTTTCCCCTTAGTTACAGCTGTTTTGAATCCTACATTATGAGGATCTTCTCAAGATGGCTCCTCTGCCAGTTCTCTGAGGCCAAAACTGCATTCCCTCAGGTCACATACAAACTTGCTGTAGCCAGCAGCTTCCTGCCAGCCAATCAGATTGGATTACTGAAAGACACGCCTCCTCACTCTGAAGCCTAATCCAGGCATGCAGTGTTAAGGGCTGCCCTTCTTCCTAGCCGGAGACAGACAAGCCATAGCAACGGTCTTTTAAGGGAGCAGTGGAAAGGGACAGGGGACATTAATGAAAGCTGTTATTATAAGGTAATTACAGATCTTTTGACAATCATTGACAGACTAACTCAGGTATACATGCCTAGCTCTAATAAACTAGCAAATTAAAAGAAAAAATGACAGTTATCCTTTAATGTCTGTTCATGATCATTGTCTGTTACATCACATAATCTCAGTTTCCATAGCTATGCTTAGATAGTCGTATCTTGAACAGTTACATCCCCCATATAGCTTAGGGATAGAAAGTAATGTTGACTTAACAAATCATTTCAAGGGGTAGGCTGCAGTATTGACCACTGTTTATACCCTCATTAAGTCAACCCCACAGTCTACTCCATAAAAATGAGTCTCTAAATTATAGAATAATTGTGTGTATATTAGTTGAAACCACATCATATCACTTGAAGCAATGTCCTATATGGATCTTCTGTGGGAGATTGTATTAATACAACTTTTATAACAACTTGTTGGCCCATCATTGTTATAGATTGCAAAAGGTTAACCTAGTACTAGTTCTGCAGGGTGAACCAGGTTGAGTGTAGGTCAGCCACAGATAAGCCAACCCAATGCCCATTGAGACATCTGTCCATATTTGGACTCCTTGTGTTGTAAACTTTATTATCTACAATCACCTACAAATAATTATTCTTGACCTGATCTTTGTACTCTCCCATCAAATTGATTCATCCATAGCTAGATTATTTGAGAGGTTCAATACTATGATAGGTTCTATACTTCCACATTGTAAGATTGCAAGAAATCCTCATAGAAATGCAAGTTCTTGCAGATCAAATACTATTGTATGTCTCATTTTTATATACGGATGAGATTTACTGTGAGCTATAGGTGACGCATACTTTTCTACAGCAGACGGAGTTGACGTCATCATCAACCATAATGGGTTTCTGTAGTGTTAGGGTGTGATCATGAAACTAACCATAATCATACACCCTTGGGACCACGCTACGGTTCTCTGGCCGGTCAGAATAACTTAGATCATTGCCTTATTCTTCACATGCTATACTTCCTAGATAATGAGAATGAGATGAAAATATGGA
Source organism: Bufo bufo (assembly GCF_905171765.1). Classification (NCBI taxonomy): domain Eukaryota; kingdom Metazoa; phylum Chordata; class Amphibia; order Anura; family Bufonidae; genus Bufo; species Bufo bufo. The sequence goes on from NC_053389.1 coordinate 273,483,990, forward strand.
ACTTTGGAGGCTGAGAGTAATGTCAATAAATGGTATTTTTCGGTCATGATCCCAGACAAAACACAAAACTAAACTAAGTAAAACAGAGCAGCAATATAAGTAAATCAGACCATATCATTATGTTTCTCTAGAGGCTTAGGAGGTTGGCAGGAAGGGTAAAATGGTATGAACATTGTTAATATGGAAAAAGGGGGAGATTTATCAAAACTAAATTATTTGCCCATAGCAACCATTTAGATTTCATCCTTTCATTTTTCAGACCTCCTTTAGAAAATGAAAGGATTAATCTGATTGGTTACTATGGACAACTAAGGCTGAGTTCACACTTCAGTTATTTGGTCAGTTATTTTGATCAGTTATTGTGAGCCAAAACCAAGTGCAGGTCTAAGGGTCCATTCACACGTCCGTAGAATGGGTCCGGATCCGTTCAGCAACAATGGGGAACGAATCCGGGCCCATTCATTCTCTATGGGGCCGGAAGAGATGCCGACAGCACACAGTGTCTCCGCATTTCTGGAGCGCAGCCCAGATCTTCCGGTCTGCGGCTCCCGAAAAAAATAGAACATGTTCTATTCTTGTCCGCAATTGCGGACAAGAATAGGCAGTTCTATGGGGGTGCCGGCCAGGTGTATTGCAGATCTGCAATTTGCAGGTATGTTGATCTATAACTAGGGGTCATTGTACATTGTTGTTTTGTTGCGGTTTTTCCAGTGAATTGCAACAAAAACCGCAGTAAAACCACAATGTACAATAATCTCCAAATACATGTCTGCAGGGCTGTGCAGGAATGCAGGGCTGGAGGCTAAATTGCCCCCCCCCCCCCCCCCTTGCTGTTGTAGCACAGCGCCGCCTGAGGCCACCGTCTCCCATTGCCGAATTAGTGATGCGCCACTAATTACCACAGTCTGTTCTGTCTGTCCTCTGTGCACTTCATGTCTCCTCATGAACTCCATTCCTACAGAGATTCAGCTAAAGATCTTATCAGCTGTATTCAGGATTATCCCTGACAAGCATAGAGGAGGATGAGGCAGTTCTTTAGCTCAGTGTAGCGAAGTAACTTGTCCTGTACCCCTTTAATGGAGTACTAAATTCAATCCAAATTCCTACCATAAATGACACATCCATACGCTGAATAAAGTTCTTAAGTTAAATTACTTGGTTCCTGTTGTGCAGTTTAGTGAAAACCGAAAGTCATTTCAAAACTTGACATCCGTTTGAGCTTGTGAACAACTGAGACACAAAGAAGTTGGGATTTATGTTTTAGATTGACTAATCTGCTGCATCATTGTAGTTATGGAAAAGTTAATTGTCACCAGATGCTAATGCCGTGTACCGCAATCCTGTAAGTGCTCTAGTCATTTCACAGAATTGGCAGAACATACAGATATCTGACAAAAAGTTGACCAAATAAAGACACAAAAACATTCCAAACGTTTTAAAAAATGATGTATACATGCTCTACAGATACAGAGTGTTGGACTGAAATGAGACATCCTCCATCTCTACAGAACATGTATTCCTACTTTGAATTTCCTCATAATCTATTGAAAATGTGGGCCTAATAGGTTACTTGTGAACCAGACTGTGAAAAATAAACCCTAGTAGCAATTGATTGGCACCAAAGGCAAATGTGATAGACCATTAGGGTCCTGTTGAATTAGGACCTCCATTATTGTGTAAGAGCCTAAAGTTGGCCATAGCTATTAGAGAAGCGTCAGCTGAACCAATTTTTTGTGGCATTGGACAAATATCTAATGTTTATTGGGGCCTTTCATCTCTCCCTGATAGAAGGATCAAGCATGCTGGACTTCAACATGCCTGATCCTTTTGTTCCTCAAAATAAATCCCCAACACCAGAGGGATGTGGCGGCAGCTTATTCCATTCTTCTCACTGAAAACACATGCACTCACATATGAGCCAAAATGGATATTCATGAGTAGAATCAAGAGGAATAGTTATCTTATATAAGGGTTTCTCAGATTCTGGATAGGTCATTAATATCTGATCGGTGGTGGTCTGAAACCCAGCACCCCCTATCTATCAGTTCCTTTCAAAGTCTAGTAGCAGTGTCTAGTTACTGCAGCTAAGCTCCCATTCAAGTGGATGAGCTTCAGTAACTCAGCGCGACCACTTTGAACTGGGCTGTGCTTTAGGCTCTGTTCTAAGTGTTAGTTCTGGTGCTGACAGCTGATGGAAGATCTACAAGATTAAGCCTACTGGAGAATCCTCTGGTTCTCTGGTCAGCTAGTCCGGTCCTAGATATAGATATAGCAGGTGCCAGCTTACCAGCACTCTGGTTTCCATCCGTACAGTTCTCTAATGTGATCTCCTGAGTTCATGATGCTTTTCAGGAAGAGTGACACAGTGCGGTCCACAATTCCCTATCTGGGCAGCACATCGTACTGCCGCATATAAATGAATGGGTCCGCAATTCCGTTACGCAAAATGCGGAACGAAATTGCGGACGTGTGAATGGAGCCTAAAAGTCTTTTTTCAGACTTTTGGCGCATTGTACAGAAAGGACACAGACACCTTTATAATCATGCTACAGGCTGCAATAAGGTACTGCTGGCGGTTTAATATGCATTTTCTAGGTGACAGGTTCCCTTTAAATATAGTAACAGCCGGCATACATTTTACATGGTTATAAAGATACATGGTATGTCTGAGAAGCACACAGATTTTATATATTGTCCTGTCCCTAGTTCTCATCATTGTTAACCTGATTCCCAGATGCAATAGGCAAGTTTGTCAGGAAAAGGAATTATTACTCTTATTTAAAGAGGACCTTTCACCAGAATAAAACATCTAAACTAAGTATACAGACATGTAGAGCGGCGCCCAGAGATCCCCCTGCACTTACTGTTATACCTGGGCACCGCTCCGTTCTCCGGTTATAGCCTCTGGTATCTTCATAGTTAGGCTCCACCCAGGGGAACCTCCAGGCGTCTTCTTCTCCCATGCTGTAGCGCTGGCCAATCGCAGCGCTCAGCTCATAGCCTGAGAGAAAAAAAAGCCTCTCAGGCTATGAGCTGAGCGCTGCGATTGGCCAGCACTACAGCATGGGAGAATGAGACGCCGGCAGGTTCCCCTGGGTGGAGCCTAACTATGAAGATACCGGAGGCTATAACGGGAGAACGGAGCAGCGCCCAGGTATAACAGTAAGTGCAGGGAGATCCCTGGGCCCCGCTCTACATGGCTGTATAGTTAGTTTAGATGTTTTATTCTGGTGAAAGGTCCTCTTTAAAGGGACATTAAAGAACTACGAGAACAATTCCGAGTAAAATACTTGTCTACAGAATCTGTCCGTCAGTAAGATATTGTGCACACATGCCAAAATTGGGCAGAGAAATCAGGAATCTCACCCATTTGTGCTACTGGAGGTGAAGCTTAAGCTACCAAATGTCCTAAGTAGTAGAGAATTGGGGGAGGGTTGTTACTACTGCAGGATCGTCCCAGCTAGAGATTGTTCTCACCTGAGAAGACTAAATGAACATCCTCTGAAAGGGATATCTTAATTTAAAGGTTTTTCTGTCCAATAAAAATTGTTGAAAGTGGGCGCAAAGGGGGGGGGGGGGGGTAAAACATAACTCATAGATCCTGGCCATTGGTGCTCCAAAGATGCTCCGGTCTCCCACCTCCTCTTCTAGCTTGACACACTGGAAATGCCAAGAAAGTCCTGCCCAGCTAATCACGGGTGGAAATATCCATTCTTTTATATCTTTAAGCCCCTCTGAGACCACTGCCACCAATTCAGCTGAAAAATCCCTTTAAAGGGGTTATCCCATGACTAATGTAAAAAATGAAAAACAAACATAATCTAGTACATGACACCCTCTTTCTAACAAAGCTAGAACCAGCCCTGTACCTCACATGGATCCAGAGATCTCTCCATTCAATGCTCTGCTAGATTTATAGCAAGCTGTCAGTTCAAGAGAAGTGTATTTTCTGCTGCAGCTCAGGGGGCGTGTCCGTGCTCTACCTATCACAGCTCAGGAGGCAGTTGAAGGATGAAACTGAGCATGTGCGGCCTTCTCAGTGAGCAGGTCAAAGAAATTAAAAAAAACTAACAGCAGGTGGCGCTACACAGATACATTTTATAGAATAACTCAGTGGCTATGCTAAATTTTTTATCACATTCAATTACAAAAGTATTTAGATCTAGGTGCTGGTTAGAAAACTGTAGAATATTTTTCGTGGGACAACCTCTTTAAGGTGTATGTTGGGACCTTGAACGTCACAGTGAACTTCCTGTCTATACCACCCTTAAAGAGGACCTTTCACCGATTCTTACCCTATGAACTAAGTATACATACATGTGGAGCGGCGCCCGGGGATCTCTCTGCACTTACTATTATCCCTGGGTGCCGCTCCGTTCTCCTGCTATGTCCTCCGGTATCTCCGTTCCCTAAGTTATGGTAGGCGGAGTCTGCCCTAGCGCTGGCCAATCGCATTGCAGAGCCCACAGACTGGGAGAAAATAACCTCCCAGGCTGTGAGCTCTGCGCTGCGATTGGCCAGCGCTAGGGCAGACTCCGCCTACCATAACTTAGGGACTGGTATCTCCGCCTACTATAACTTAGTGAGCGGAGATACCGGAGGGCATAGCAGGAGAACGGAGCGGCGCCCGGGGATAATAGTAAGTGCAGTGAGATCCCCGGGTGCCGCTCTACATATCTGTATAGTTAGTTCATAGGGTAAGAATCGGTGAAAGGTCCTCTTTAACTTCAGTAATGTGTTTACCCAGACTTTAGAGGACAACTCAAGTCCAGCGGGCCCAAACAACTGTCAAGGTTTGTCTGCTGCCGATGTCAATGCTGGCCCTGTCACACATACTTACTGTACATTAATTTTCCTTATTTTTGTCCCCACAATATAACAAAGTACTGATAGTACTGTTTTATTCTATTTCAGGGCAAGTTAGCCATAATCGATTTGAAAGTAATGGATTACGTACTTTAAAAAAAAAAAGTTATGTTCTCTAATGGCCCCCTATTTTCAAACGTGATCAGAGCCTGAGCACCATAAAAATCTAGTGTGCATCAGACACGACGGGCTTTTTATTGTTACTTTTACCCAGTAAGTAGTTCATTTTCTTATAGCATTATGTAACATGCCTTATAGTATATTCATTATGTCACTTACATAGTATAATCTTCTATTAATTAGAAAATCAAATCCGGTAGTTAATTTCTTATATTTGGGTTGTTTAGAATATAATATACTTTGAAAGTTCACATCAAACGAATCATGAACTGCTGCCAAGTGATTTCCACATCTGGATATTAGCTTGGACTCTGTCTCAGTTTGGCAATGAAAATGCTTTTGAAACTCACAGAGGAAAACTTGGTGGAGGGGGGAGGGCTGCTTAACCAGCTTCTTATACTGAAAAAACTAAGTGACTGTCCCAATAATAGTGTGCAGCAGTCACAATAACAGACACAGCCCAAGAGTGGCACTATGGGGCACATTTATTAAGACCAGTGCTTTAGATAGCGGTCTTAATAAACCCCTAAGCTGGCGGTGGCTCCGCCAAAGTTATGAAGAGGCGTCGGCTTCTTCATAACTTTGGTGGATCTTCCACCAGTTCTAAATGTAATACAGCTTCCTAGCTGTCTTTCATTTAGACCGTTTTCTAGGCCTGAAACAGGCCTAGAAAATGGTAAATGAGACAGGCCTGCCGGCCCGTCACCTTCTTCGCCCACACCACACCCAACAACTAGCTGTTACGCCGCAATCTGCACCTGAAATACATCTAATACAGGCGTATTTCAGGTTAATAAATGATGTCCGTAAATAAGCAGTCACTTTTTTAATTCTCATAAAACCATTTTAAGATGCCCATACACATAAAACAGCAGGAAAAGACAACGGTAAATCATTGTAAAATTTCCCACCAGAGCTTTGAAACTAAGGCCATGTTCACATGTCAGTGTCTGTTTTCTCACCATTAAAAACGATCTGTGAAGATGTCCATGTTACATCCCTTCACTGTGTCAATTTTTGGCCCTCTGTGAGTCATGACATTTGTGGAAAAAAAGGAGGGTGGCCCATTTTTCCCAGTCCACTGAAACATGTATAGCTGTAGAATATTTTTCGTGGGACAACCCCTTTAAGGTGTATGTTGAGACATTGAACGTCACAGTCAAATTCCTGTTCACTGTACAGTTTTCAGTCCACTGAAACATGTATAGCTTGGAAGAAAGACGAGACAGAGGGGATATGATAGAAACTTTTAAATACATAAAGGGAATCAACAAGGTAAAAGAGGAAAGAATATTTAAAAGAAGAAAAACTGCTACAAGAGGACATAGTTTTAAATTAGAGGGGCAAAGGTTTAAAAGTAATATCAGGAAGTATTACTTTACTGAGAGAGTAGTGGATGCATGGAATAGCCTTCCTGCAGAAGTGGCAGCTGCAAATACAGTGAAGGAGTTTAAGCATGCATGGGATAGGCATAAGGCCATCCTTCATATAAGATAGGGCCAGGCGCTATTCATAGTATTCAGTATATTGGGCAGACTAGATGGGCCAAATGGTTCTTATCTGCCGACACATTCTATGTTTCTAAGGGGTGTCCTAACAATGGTCTGTGAAAAATAGAGCGAACATAGGTGGCATCCACGTGCAGTCCGTGGTTTTCACTCATCCACAAACTTGAATGGACGAGCTTGGTCCGGAAAACAGAGCAAAGAAGCGCATGCCTCAGTTGCATCATTCATTGGATCTGTCCATGACTCATTAATGTGAGTAATGGCTAAGTTCCAGCTCATTACAAAGATAGTGGCACTTTTCAACCGTTTTTTCAAATGTGCTAGCAGGAAGTGCATCCATACTGGCTGTCAACTTTTTATTAGCTCATCAGTAACTGAAAACCAATTTTTTCTTCATTAGCCTGTTCAATCAATAACAAAGTGATAATTTTACCACTCGTTAATGAGGCGCTTGTTACGAAGTGGATCCGCTATGCCACTGGAAAAGATTTGGCTTGTGACTACTAGGGGCGTTAACTGCATCCCCTGGTATTCACTCTTTAACCCCTATACAGAGGTCTGGACTTCAATGCAGGAGAACCACCAGGCCACTGCTTGGACTAGTCTCTGTTCAAGTGACTGCTGACCAACAGAGATCAAGAGGCACCGGTGCAGAGTACCGAGGGGTCAGGCAAAATTGTAGTGAGGAACAGGCTAAGGTCAGGGCAGGCAGAGTACGTACAATCAGATAAACAGTCCCAGGGCAGGCAGCTCAGGATCAGAATGGAAACCAGGCATTAGTTAGGTCAGTACACGGGCAGTTTTCAAATCCAGAAAACAGACAAAAGTCAGTACAATGGCAAACAAACAAAGAACAGTACACCTTTTAGGACACTAGAGGACCAGAACATATTGCTCAGGCACGTTTCCAGAGAGGAAGGTGGCTTAAAGGGTTTCTGTCACCCCATTAAACCGTTTTTTTTTTTTTTTCTTTACTAACATTCCCTATAGTGCGATCTCATGATACATAAGCAAATTAATCATTTTGGTTCAGTAGAATTTGCTAAAAATCGATTTTTAAAATATGCTAATTACCTTGCTACCAGCAAGTAGGGCGGCTACTTGCTGGTAGCAGCCGCATCCTCCGATGGTAATGACGCCCCCTCAGCATGCTGATTGACAGGGCCAGGGAAGGGAATCGTTCTCTGCTGGCGCTGTTAGAATTTGAAATCTTGCGCCTGCGCCGTACCTGTCTTCAATCGGCGCAGGCGCACTGAGAGGCGGCCGCTCTCTCGACCGCTCCATCCTCAATGCGCCTGCGTCGATGACGTCATCAAGTACACCCGGAAGAGATTTATTATTAATAATCGTTGGTGGTATAGTGTTAATAACTGTCATTTTTATAAAATTATTTATTCCCATTTCGTTGGTGGTTTTTGTGGCAGCATGCTTATTATGTACATACTTACCTGATTCGAGCACCCAGCGACGTCACCTGACTCTCCGCCTCCTTCCAGCGATGCCGGCGTCTTCTCTTCCGGGTGTACTTGATGACGTCATCGACGCAGGCGCATTGAGGATGGAGCGGTCGAGCGAGCAGGCGCCTCTCAGTGCGCCTGCGCCGATTGAAGACAGGTACGGCGCAGGCGCAAGATTTCAAATTCTAACAGCGCCAGCAGAGAACGATTCCCTTCCCTGGCCCTGTCAATCAGCATGCCGAGGGGGCGTCATTACCATCGGAGGATGCGGCTGCTACCAGCAAGTAGCCGCCCTACTTGCTGGTAGCAAGGTAATTAGCATATTTTAAAAATCGATTTTTAGCAAATTCTACTGAACCAAAATGATTAATTTGCTTATGTATCATGAGATCGCACTATAGGGATTATTAGTAAAGAAAAAAAAAAAAAAACGGTTTAATGGGGTGACAGAAACCCTTTAAGTACCTCAAGGTGGCCAGCCATTGGCTGGTGAAGATTAGGGTACGTATGCGGTGGCCCTTTAAGAGCCAGAGGGAGTGCACACGCGCAAAGTTATAGAGGTCTAGCCGGCAAGCAGCAGGCCGCAGCCTGCGTGGAGGGGTAGAGAGGCAGAGAGGGTCCACTATACCGGGAGCCAGAGCAGGTGAGCAGAACTGCGGCAGACATGGGCCCCTGCTGTAACATCACTAATTCCTAAGAGACAATCAAAATTAAAATGTACATTCATATGTCTACACATCTGAGAGGTTCGGAGCTCCTGGGCCGCAAAGAAAATCTGTATCAGGGTCCACGTCTGGCATGTGTTATTTATAATACTGGTGTCTTCTTATGAGGAGGGGCCTTTAGACTTCATCAGGATCAAGTGCTCCCTCTGCACCCCCTGTAGCTACGCCCCTGTGTCTACATACGATTTCACTGCTGCTATGTACCACATGTAGAAGTAATTTCTCTCCATTAACAGTTCATTGGAATTTTAAAGAGGTTGGGAAATTTCTGAACGTTCTTTCATCATGCCGTATTGAGCAGCGACCAGATTCAGGGATTTAACCACACAGAGAATAACAGATTACATTTTATTATTTTTTTTCCTTTGAGAAAGGAAAGATATTAATGGGTTATGCCCGGATTTATGTGGAAAAAGAAAGTGAGACATCATATTGGACATAATCTTTTTCTAACAAAGTTAGAACCTGCCCTGTACCTCACATGGAACCTGAGTTCTCCTCATTCATTACTCCAATTGTCATGCTAGGTTTATTTCAGACTGGAAGCTCAGGGGGGTTATGTCTTTTCTCAGGGGGTATGTCCTTTCTCCGGTAGCTCTTTCCCTGTAACGGCCACAACTTCTAACAAAAGATAGGGCTGGTGTCCAGTGAGGTGGACAAGGAGGAAGGAAAAAAAAAAACAACAGGTGGCGCTATACACATACGTTTTATTGAATAGCTCATTGGTTATACTAAATGTATTAAAGGGGACCTGTCACCGGGATTTTGTATATAGAGCTGAGGACATGGGTTGCTAGATGGTCGCTAGCACATCCGCAAAACCCAGTCCCCATAGCTCTGTGTGCTTTTATTGTGTATAAAAACCTATTTTATCCATATGCAAATTAACCTGAGATGAGTCCAGCGTGAAGGAGCGCAGCACCGCCCCGCATCCTCCGAATCTCCTTCTTGCTCCGCGACATCAGAAAGGTAGAGCACCGTAATCTCGCGATGTGCGAGCTAGCGCATGCGCAGTTTGTTCCCTGAGGCTGATGCCAGCACAGGGAAGGAACACTATGACGACACTGCGCATGCGCTGGCTCGCGCATCACGAGATTACGGCGCTCTAGCTTTCTGACGTCGGGGAGCAAGGAGAAGATTCGGAGGATGCGGGGCGGTGCTGGGCTCCTTCATGCTGGACTCATCTCAGGGACAGGACTCCTCTCAGGTTAATTTGCATATGTATCAAATCGGTTTTTTTACATAATAAAAGCACACAGAGCTATGGGGACTGGATATTGCGGATGTGCTAGCGGCCATCTAGCAACCCATGTCCTCAGCTCTATACACAAAATCCCGGTGACAGGTTCCCTTTAATTACATGCAATTAAAAAAAGTATTCAGATTCAGGTGCTGGTTTGAAAAGGAAGAATATTTTTGGGGCACAACCCCTTTAATCATAATTCCCTAGAACTGTCACAATTTTCTTTGTAACTTTAATGTGTTAACTGGATTAGATAAATGTATTATTCCTGTATGTTAAAGTAATATAAAAAAAAAAGTCTCATGGTCAGGCGTCCCCTCTCAGCTATTATCCTTCTCCAATGGGACCCGACCCCCAAACTTCCTGTCATCAGCTTTACTCTAGAAGAAATCTAAAAATGAGCTGCACATGACTAATATTTTACTGATACTGTAAATACTGTCTAAAAGCCCCATACACATAAGTGTGTTGTCGGTTGAACCCACTGGGAACAGCTTAATGTATATGGGAACCTCCCGACTCTCCCTCGACAGATGATGTTGGGTGAGAGAAGGATTGGATGAAATTAATATTTTTGCCTGATCTTTTTGTTATCCTGGGAGATATGCCACTGCCAGAAAAGTCTGATACCAGATTTCTCCCCTCTACCCATTGAATACATATACATGTTTGCTCCAGGAGAGACTGGTTCGGTAGCCTCCGAGGTAATAGCCTCTCCAGGCCCTAGACTCTATGCAGCTATTAGTCAGAAATATCAGCTGCAGGTTGGCGCAGAGAGTGTCATGCTTCACGCCCTCAGACCATGTATTATGCCAGGGGTAAGCAACCCTTTTGCCACTCAAGCTACAACTCCCAGCAGGCTCCATTCGCTTCTAAGGGAGTTCAGATAACAGTTGAGCAGCTTTGCATGCTGGAAGTTGTAGTTTCACAACATCTGGAGTGCTACAGGCTGCTGACCCTTGCACTAGGCCAGGCATCCTCAAACTGCGGCCCTCCAGCTGTTGTAAAACTACAACTCCCACAATGCCCTGCTGTAGGCTGATACCTGTAGGCTGTTCAGGCATGCTGGAAGTTGTAGTTTCACAACATCTGGAATGCTACCGGCTGCTGACCCTTGCATTAGGCATATCATTTTCCCTGTAGTGTTCCCTTAAAGGCAAGCACCAACCCTACTTTTCTAGTTTGGATGGGGGATTGCTCTTAAAAGTCTGCAGTCCCTCACAGAGATAGCATTGGGTCTGGGCTAAAATCTTGTTCAGAAGGCCAAGTCTGGGGTCTATATTTTGGAATTCTGGTCTAGGGTCTGTAAATGTTAAGGGGGTCTTGTTTGGAGTCTGCATTTGCTTAAGTGTCTAAGGTTTGTATTCGTTTTAGGCCTCATGCACACGGCCATTGTGTGGCTGTTCCGTGCATTGGGGACCGCAATTTGGGGTGGATGTCTGATTAATAACAAACATACATATCTAAATGGCGGGGGCGCACTTGGGCAGCTCAGCCTCTGTTGGTGGTGGACCTTGTCCCAGCCCTGCGGGGAGCACACGGCCGGTGCCAGCAGATTGCGGACCCGCTGTTTGCGGGCCACAATACGCCTACGGCTGGGCAACGGCCGTGTGCATGAGGCCTTAGGGTGAGATGAAGGTCATAGGCAGTACTTCTAATTCAAGTTCCTTGAGTTGGGGACATGCCCTATATAAATGGGTGAGCGCTATGTTTAAAAATTTGTACACCACAGTTCTCAGACCACTTTAAAAACTGCTTCTCAAATCTTCCTAATGTCACTTCTCCAAAGTAGACAACTATGGTTACGTCAGCCAATGGTATCACAAGAGAAATGCGACAACTGCTACTTCCTGATCCATTCATCACAACACACATATGGTGAAAAGATCAGAATATATTAATAAGCCTAATGATTTCTACAGACTAAGGCCTCCTGCACACGAACGTGTGCGCCTCGTGCACGAACACCGACCGTGAGGCAGCTGCAGCGGATCGCGGACCCATTCACTTTAATGGGTCCGCGATCCGCCCATTGCGCAAAAAGATAGGACATGTTCTATCTTTTTGCAGAACGGAAGTACGGGACGAAACCCCACGGAAGCACTCTGTAGTGCTTCCGTAGGGTTCCGTTCTGCACCATTCCGCATCTCCGGATTTGCGGACCCACTGAAGTGAATGGGTTCGCATCCGTGAAGCGGAATGCCCACGGAACGGCGCCCGTGTATTGCGGATCCGCAGCACGGGAACGGGACACCTATGTCGCGTGCAATAGGCCTAACTCCAACCTGAAGGTATTCTAATGATCCTGTGCACTCACTGGGAGGCCACACATCATGAAAGGTTCCTCCACAATCCAGTAAATTGTGTCACTTGATTCTCCCACACAAGGTTTGCCATACAGACATCTACAAATACATTCCCTTAGAGGAATTTTTTAATGGAAATAAGTTTGTGTGTAAAACTGGAGCTTTCCAGATTTTTGCACAAAAATGAACTTTCCATGCATGAAAACGATTATACCACGTGAGAATTTGCTGACTGCAGCAGACCGGGGGTGATGTGATGTGCTGGATGGCTCACATGCCATTCATTCAGGCTACCAGGAATGTTGGTATAAGGCCTCCAGGCAATGCAAGAAATGTTTAGCTAGATTCTTCTGACAAGAGCCTAGAGCCTTTATTCTACAGATGAAGCATATTTACGGCAAGGGGTGTTGGGATGAGGAAAACATGGCACATTGTGAGGCCGGTCATAGGAACATCCAACTAATATTATGTCTACATAAATGCTGATCCTATGATGGGGCACACAAACATGACATACTTGGCCGAGCAAAGCAAGCATGTGGGAGTCATAGCTGTTGGCAGAAAGAGTGTTTGTTAGGCTACTTTCACACCAGCGTTAGGAGACATCCAGCAGGCCGTACTAGCAGAGAACAGCCTGCTGGATTTCTCCAGATCTGGCATAGCCGGATAGTGCCACCTGCTAGACCCCATTGACTATAACATGAACCGGTGGTATTCCGGTTGCTCCCCGGCATAGATGCTGGGATTAAACTGGACAAAAACCATGGCATGCAGAAAAATTTGTCCACATGAATCCTGCTATATATGCCGGGGAGCGGCCGGGTCTCCACTGGTTCACATTATAGTCAATGGGGTCTGGTGGGCAGGCATCACTTATCCGGCTATGCCGGATCCAGAGGTCTCTAATGCTGGTGTGAAACTAGCCTTACAGTGTCGATAAAGTTATCTTATGTGTATGGCTGGCTTAATAGCTTTGATTAAAATGGGGCCCCTTTTTGATGTTTGCCGACACCACCACACCCTTGACCAACTGACACAAGAAGATGTCAAGATGATTTGATGCTTGTTTGACCCCATCTCCTTTTCCAGAATCCATGGGACAATTCCACTTAAACTTGCTTGCTTGTATTGTAGGGGTCACTTCACATGTTTTTTTTACCACCCAGGGTATAGCCCACCTAGGGTAGACCCTTCCCCCGCACATCTAAGGACCCCCCAATCGGGATGTTTCTACATATATATATATATATACACATATATATATATATACACATATATATATATATACACATATATATATATACACACATATATATTCCCACTTTTCCTAGGTAGATTACAATACTACATCATGTTCTAAGGGCAAATACAGGAAGACACAATTGCCTAAAATCAATTAGCACAATCAACAAATGGGATTGGACGTGACACAGAACAAACGGGACATTTTAATTAAGGCAGTTAATAGCAACACAAAAATTCATTCCCACATTGCTTGTGAGTTGTGACAGATTTGTGAAGGCGACCAAAAACGAATTCAATTCTTTGTTGTTTGTTGAGATAAATGATAAGAAATACATAAAAAAAAATCAGACAAAATTAACAAGATGGGTTTTCATTTAAGAGGAAGCAGTGAAGCAAGATTCTGATTACACAAATTCCATTTTTTTCACAGGTAAAAATTAATTGCCTCATTTCAGAAGTTCAACTTTTCAAGTGCTCTCCAAAGCTGGCTTCGAAGATTATATTTAAAAAGAATATCAGCCTCTTCTTAAAGGAGAATTATGAAATGTAATTTAAAAAAAAATATTTCTACATCCCCATGACAAAACTTCCTGCCTGTGCTGAGGTTCAGATTTGTCAAAGGGAAATCCCAATTCTCAAACCACTCTATACCAAGCATTGTGCTCAGGGCGTTGTGCTGAATCCGCATTCTGTAATGCATTGTATACCATGTATATGGCATGAGCCTGGCCTAGTGAATCATCTTCCATATAATTCAGAAAGTAAGGCGCACTGATGTCAAGTGATTTGTCCCAGGTATGACGCATTGCGCAATGAATGCATAAATCCTTAATAATTATGTCCCCGGCCTCTAATCAGAATTGCTAATATAGGAACGGCTGTCTACAGAATGTGACTCATGGTGCCAGCAGGCCACTGCATATACATTATAATTGGACACTTGTCCATGATTTTAATGTTATTATGTGAGAGGCAAAAAAGACTATTCTGCAACTTGTCAACACAGTCAACACATAATTCGTGCAGGGATGAAGGATATTTCACCTAAAATACAAACCATTTAGGCTGGGTTCACACCTGAGCGTTTTACAGCGCGATCCTACGCGCTGTAAAACGCTCAACAGGCAAAAACAGGCAAAAAACAATATTTCCCTATGGGCATGGTTCTCACCTGAGCGTTTTACATCGCGCACGAACGCGCTGTAAAACGCCCTACGCCCCAAGAAGTACAGGAGCTTCTTTGGGGCGTATTGTCGCGCGTATTGTGGCAGTTTTTCATTGGATGCCTCTGTGGTTAATCACACAAACGCGCGTACTACGCGCGTTTCCAAAATACAAAAACGCCCCAAAATACGCCTAAAAAACGCCCGATAAAAACGCCCAGGTGTGAACCCAGCCTGAGTAAAAGTTCTAGAGTTGTCTTCTACTCTTCATTTGGCAAAGCTGTGTAACAACTAAAATATCTGCATTACCCCAGATCTGGGTACTTGGAAACTGCTCTTGTTGTGTATGTCAGGGATTGCTCTCTGAAGCAGGGCAGCGGTGACAGATTCTATAAAACACAGGTCAGGTCACACAGGGCATCAGGTTTTTCTTAAGTCAGGACAGCAGCCAGCCTCTTATACTTATCTCCAGACATCACTTTTCCCCAGACTGACAGCCTTGTACAGGTTTTTATTTCCCCTTAAAGGGGTTTTCTCATCTCAGACAATGGGGGCATATCGCTAGGATATGCCCCCATTGTCTTACAGGTGCAGGTCCCACCGCTGGGACCCGCACCTATATCGAGAATGGAGCCCCAACAGTGAAGGAGAGCGCACTGCGCATGTGCAGCCGCCCTCCATTCATTTCTATGGGGCTGCCGAAAATAGCCGAGCGCTGGCTCGGCTATTGTCGTCTGCCCTATAGAAATGAATGGGAGCATGGGCAGCGCATGCACAGCACGCTCCCATTCACTACTATGAGAGAGGCGGGGATTAGCGCTTGGTGGTGGACGGACCCCGGGGTCCTCCAGCCACAGTACTCCCCGCTCCGTTCTCGATATAGGTGTGGGTCCCAGCGGTGTGACCCGCACCTATCAGACAATAGCGATATTCCCCCATTGTCTAAGATGGTAATACCCCTTTAGTGATCGCAGATGGCTACACCTGGAGATCCCTCAGGCTAGGGGAAAACATGCCCTCTACCAAGCCTACCTTCCCCAGCCCAATAAAAGCCAGCCCATAAACTATTAAAGAAAATAGCATCAGCAACTATATTTGCTGAAGCCAGCACCATTCTGAATCTTACTTACCTCACCCAGTTGAGGAACCTGGGTGAGATCTACACTCCTTCCAGGACTTTACCATATACTTTTCTGTTCACATTACCACATGTAATTTTATTTAATATTATCTCATCTGTTAAAGCATTGTATTGCACCCAGTATAGCTTTTGTATGGATAGGTCAGGGTTAACAATCCTGATTCAGCCCCCTGTAGGAAGTTAGGGTACTTTCACACTTGCGGCAGAGAATTTCGGCAGGCAGTTCCATCACCGGCAATCCAGACGCAAACGGATGGCATTTGTTAGATGGATCCGGATGCGGATCTATCTGGCAAATGCATTGAAATACCGGATCTGTCTCTCCAGTGTCATCCAGAAAAACGGATCCGGTATAATTTTTTTTTGGCATTTTTAAAGGTAATGCGCAGACCGGAAAGACGGTTCCGTTTTGCCGGAACACTTAATGCCGGACACTAATACACTTCAATGTAAATTAATGCCGGATGCGGCATTCCGGCAAGTGTTCAGTATTTTTGGCCAGAGGGAAAACCGCAGCATGCTGCGGTATTTTCTCTGTCCAAAAAACTTAAGAGGGACTGAACTGATGCATCCTGAACGGAATGCTCTCCATTCAGAATGCATTAGGATAAAACTGATCAGTTTTTTTACGGTATTGAGCTCCTGTGACGGAACTCAATACCGGAAAACAAAAACGCTAGTGTAAAAATACTGTTAGGTGTGAACTGAGATCCATCCCTAGCTCAGTACTACAACTCTCATTCTGTATTTAAAGGGATTGTCCCACAAAAAATGTTCTACAGTTTTCAACCAGCACCTGGATCTGAATACTTTTGTAATTGCATGTAATTAAAAATGTAATACAGCCACAGATTCATTCAATAAAATGTATCTGTATAGCGCCACCTTCTGTTAGTTTTTTTCTTATTTCTTTGTCCTGCTCACTGAGAAGGCCGCACATGCTCAGTTTCATCCTTTAACTGCCTCCTGAGCTTTGATAGGTGGAGCATGGGCACGCCCCCTGAGCTGCAGCAGAACAGACACTCCCCTTGAGCTGTCAGCTTGATATAAATCTAGCAGAGCAATGAATGAGGAGATCTCTGGGTCCATGTGAGGTACAGGGCTGGTTCTAGTTTTGTTAGAAAGAGATTGTCATGTGCTATATGACGTCTGATTTTCATTTTTTACAGTATTCAAGGGATAACCCTTTTAAAGAGGTTGTCTGGGTTCAGAGCTGAACCCGGACATACCCATATTTTAATCCAGTCAGCCCCCCTGATGCTAGCATCGGAGCATCACATGCTCCGATGCGCTCCCTTGCCCTGCGCAGGGCACGGGCTCTTTTGTTTACAACAACACACCGCCAGTGTGTTCGGTGACATCACCGGCTCTGATGGGCGTGCTTTAGCGCTGCCCTAGCCGTTTTACTGGCTAGGGCAGCGCTAAAGCCAGCCCCTCAGTGCCGGTGACATCACCGGGCTTCCTGGCAGCCCCATGGAGAGCCCAGTCCGTCACCAGAACTCCTGAAAATGCCTTTGCCCTGCGCGATTTAGCACAGGGCAAAGGAGAGCATCGAAGCATGAGATGCTCTGATGCTAGCATCAGGGGGGCTGCCTGGGTGAAAGTGGAGGTACAGTATGTCCGGGTTCAGGTCTGAACCAGGACAACCCCTTTAAGTAAGAGAGATGTTTATTTTTCTACAACTGGCCTGATCACTGACTCCAGCACTTCAACGGCCACTGCACCTACATCTCCTAATTTGCATCCGCACCAACACCACAACACCAAGGCCGCCCCAACTACCATAAGTCAGAAGCCTCAACATTAGGGTGTGCCCCAAGGGAAGTAAAGGTGCACCCTCCTAACACTGACCTGGCCCTCGGAGCATCTATGTGAGAACTGCCACTGGGATTGACTGTTACAGTCAGAGCCACTACCACTCCATCCTAGTGGGTGAATGTGTTATGGGGGCTAATATTAATGAACTACTGAATGACTACACTGCTTACAGTGTGGATACCTTTTCCAGGCCCCACTCCTCCTCCGAAGGCGCTCTGTGGGTATTCAGGCGTCCTTTTACAGTATCCTATATACTCCATGTTTACAGTAAAGAAACTATAAAAGCTAAATTCTTATACATACAAAGGAACTATTCTGAATGCTACAATGAAGGTTTCTTCGGCTGCTTGCACGCAAACCACTGTAGCATAAAGAGCTTTTGACGTGTAGGACATATATTCGTAATGCTCCAGCTTAGTTCCAATCATTTATTATATTATTTTGGTTTTTTGGCTTAGATATAAAATAAAAATTCAACTTTTTAAAGGGGAATTCTGGGAGTCTTTAACGCTTGATCATCAGGAAGGGTTGACCACCCGGGGCCTCTATTGATCACATAGTTGCAAGCAGTCCTCAATTTTCCGGGACTGTCCTTAATTTTCAGAGACAGCCCCAGGAAATTCTGGATGTCCCTGGACAGAAAAGAGCGAAGCTTGTGTTAGTGGGGTTCTGTATTCATTGAAAAAAACGGTGAGGGGAAAAGTGGAGCAGTGGCCCACGGCAACCAATCAGATTCAAGCTCTTATTTTACGCAGACCCTTTGGAAAATGACAGCATCAACCTGATTGGTTGCTATGGTTTCTTGTTCCTCCTGATGTATAGTATGACTGAGTCTACATTTTTTTTCTGAAACTACATGTATTAGGGACTCCTTAAAGGAGAAATCTAGTCAGATATTATTTTCAGATTTGTCACAAGATACATGAGAGAAGATCACATTGTGTGTGATTTTAGACCACCACTTATCTTATCTCGAATCTCCTGTTGTGTGCACAGACCCCTTTGGCATTGCTCAGAGATTTCTGTTCCTGGACATCTGACATTCTAAGCAGTCAAGGGGCATACATGTCAACAGCCCAAAAATTGCTGGGATGATCCCACAAACCGGCCTGAGAAAGGGATGAAACGCCCATAAATGTTTTGGGGGCATTTTGTGGCTGTTCTTGGTCTGAGGGGCTTAAATTACACAATATTTAGTTTTTACATGTTGGTAAGTATGAGGGGTGTCTTAGATTGGTCACGGTGACTTCAACCAATTTAGCAGTCGGAGTGCTCTAACAGTAACACATCGGGCAGCGGAGGTCTTAAAGGAAACCATACAGTGCTATAGGCCAACAGCTCTGCTAAATGCCACAGACACTTTGTTGGGGCATCTCAGCGACTACACCCATCTAGTGACACATTTGTCCAGCATGTTACAAATTCCCATTATAAAATATTAGGCGATTGCTCTTTAAGCAATTTTCTAGTGTATGTGTGAAGATTCAGCAAAGGTAGAACTATATGTCAGCACTGCAGAATTCAGTACATTCCAATGAAGAAGCTCTTATTTTAAAGGGAGTCTGTCACCAGGAAATTCACTAAATTAGGCACAATGGGGGAGATTTATTATCCCAGTACCCCACTTTATCAACATAAAAGAGTCGCAAACCGCAGGTTTGTGACTTTTTTTAAATGCCATTGCACCTAAATCTAAGTGCAAGTGCCAGTCATTTGATGCCCTCGTCACTTTCCAAAAAGGGGGCGTGGTACAGAGTGCACAGGACTTCCGTAGATTTCAATCCGCCGTCTCGTCATAAACGAAGTGCAAACGCCAGTCTTGATAAATGACCCCCAATGTCATCTAGATCAGCTGACTGTAATGATGCCTTTCACTTGCTTCATTCTTGAGAAAAAGTACTTTTAATCCATATGCAAATGCACAGTTAAGTGCACTGAGGGTGGACCCAAGCCACTCTGTGCACCCTTGCTCCTCCTGCTTCCTCTGTTGACCAGTCCCTCTTGTTCTGGATTGACATGGCCAGGTTCCCGACTAAGTCATCTTGCTTGGCCCTGTCCATCAAGAAGAAGAAGAGGCTGAAAGAGGAAGCAGGAGAAGCAAGGGTGCGTAGAGTGGCTTGGGACTGCCCTTGGCACAATTCATTTCTCATTTACATATGGATTAAGAGTTTTTCTCCAGAATGAAGCAACAGAACACCAAGGTATCCTTACATTCAGCTGAACTAGCCTGGTTTAAACATTAATTTCCTGGTGACAGGCTCCCTTTAATGAGTTTTTTTTTTTTTTTACAACCCCCAGGCTGATCCCCCAAATGTAATGATGGGAGAATTATGTTCATAAAAGTAGCGAGATGTTTACTGTGAGAATAGCTGAGCGCTAACTACTTCTGTTAAGATGAGAATTGATTTGATGAATTGTAAGAGAATTCATTTGATGGAAATCTACAGATATAGCCGACATACAACTCTTCTGATCCTATGGATTAAAGGACGACCCCTCATCACGCGCCTTATTACAGGTACATCCTCAGGACTCAAGCTGCTGCGGCTGCACTCATATGATCGGTCTCATTACAGATTTTTCTCTATATAATAACCCATTGATGGGTAATACTTGTAATTACAGCTCTGCTATACTCAGCGTAAAGAACAATTCCGTAATAAAATATTATAGTAATTTCATTCAAAGCAACTCTCCAATGCAGTGTAATATCATACACAGAATACAGGCTACTGCACAAGATGGCTGATTACTGCTGATAGTGCTCAGTCTGATAAAATATTATTTTGACTCCCCAAATCGTACATTGCGATGGGTATTTAGGATTAAAGGGGTTGTCGCATCATAGAGACAAATGTCTGGCTGCTTACTAGCTTCAGTCTGGCTCATTAAGAGGCTCTTGACCTCACCATATGAAAATGGCTACATGCTAATACACCCCATTCCACAATGAACACTCATCAGCAGCCAGTCTGATTAGCATAGTCAATACTCCACTGAGCTGGCACATGCGACAATCTATATTGTATGAGGCAGAGCAGGGGGAAAGATTAGGACAAATTGGATTTCAACATGCCAAATCCTTTACTCCCGGGAGATGTTGTATCAGATACCACAGCACTACTTGTGGTCATGGCTGGTAATGCAGCTCAGGTCTATTCAAGGTAATGGAGATGAGCTGCATTACCAGACACAGTCAGTGAATAGGTTGTGTGCAGTACGCCAGACCTGGGGGTATCTGCAATTGTTTAATGTTTTACTTGCAATGTGATGTGACGCTATGCCATTTATTCCAGCAGGGCAGGTAATGAGTGGCAATGGTTGGCAGGAACACGGCTAACCACCCTGTTCCTCCCCTCTTGGTAGGAGTGGGCTGTTCTTGCTTTCATGCCAGGAGGGGGAGTTTCTGTCTAGCTAGAAAAGAGAGAGGAGAGTTCCTGTCTAATGGTGGGGTTTTGAGGTAGCACATGTAGAGCGCCTGCTCCGACGATCCGTATCTTATTCCCTTGTGAGACCAACACTCCTGAGAGAAACTCAGGAACCTGATATTTTTCTTATGTGAGATCAACACTCCAGAGAGATCAGCAAAATTCAGCTTCAAGAAAGCATCAGTACAACAGGACAACAGAGTGATCAGCGAAATACAGCTTTACAGACACTGCTGCAAGGTGAGGGACTACAGCTCAGACACCACCACCTACCTAAACCATCACTAGGCCAGACTAACAATAAGCCTGTTCAACAGTGGACACCTATATCCACAAGTGCTTGCTAGTGCCAACCTATTGCCATCCAACCAGTCACCATACCCTCTCATCTGGTGCCAGAGAAACTGAACTTTGTATTTATTGCTGCTGGATGTTATATTTTGCACTGAGTAAAGAAAGACTGTTACACTTTTACTTCTGGTCTGATTCTTTAAACTAATCTTCACTGCACTGAGCCCCAGGGAGCGATAGCCTGAGGGAGTACACAGTGACACATCTCATCAGGGCCACTACCACTCCCATCCTCTGCATCCTTAAGGGCTCGCGCAAGTGGATCACCATCAAACACCATGACCCCTCCATTACTGATCGCACATCTATGGCATATCACAATGTGAAACTCCTTCAAAGGGTAAATTGCAAATATCCTGTACAGAACACATAGCTTTTCTGTCACAGTGACGCCCAAGCACATTTGGAATCATTTCTTTCTGAGATCTTGTCACC
This sequence comes from Bufo bufo, assembly GCF_905171765.1. Taxonomy (NCBI): domain Eukaryota; kingdom Metazoa; phylum Chordata; class Amphibia; order Anura; family Bufonidae; genus Bufo; species Bufo bufo. The sequence continues at coordinate 273,505,796 of NC_053389.1, forward strand.
CTGCCCTTGTTTTCATCTCCGCACCAGATGGTGAACGCCAACATATTATACTGAAAACCATCCTGCATGGGTCAAGTTACACACAGACTACAACCACACTCCGGCTTAAAAAAAAAAAATCTTAGAGAAAGTGCAGGAAGGAGAATATGAGTTGCAATTACACCAAACACCTAGTCCAAAGGTTCTTAATCTAAAACAGCAATTTTGTTGCACATTTGGTGCCACGCGAATATGCCTGGCACCGTGCCAGCTTCGAGACACAACACAGAACCTTTTTTGTCCTTGCACAAACTGTTTTAACAATGCTGAAATCTAAGAAGGTGGTTTTACTACAGCCAATATATCTTCAGACCGGAGCAGTGAGGTCTGCTGCTCTGTGCCTGTGGATCATAACTGTGATGACAGGAAATGGCGGCATAATTTATAGCACTTGTATGGAAGGGGGGCACATAAATTCTTCTACTATAATCTGCCCTGGTCTATTGTGCTGTAGAACCTGAAGAAGGAAAGTGAATATATTTTACAGATGCTAAGAAGTTATGCTATTTTCTAATACACTCTGTACTTATTTATATCCTAGTGCTGAAACCAGTCCGGACTTAAATCTACCTTCACACAGCTGCAGTTTTTCACAATGTAACAGTCAAGGAAGTCCACTTCCTAAACTAGAACAGAAGCACAAATCTCTATCTTCTCCTGAGGTTTCATACAAAGCCATGGGCAAACCACGTGCTGTTGTATGGGACCTCCATGAGGCAATGCTTATAGGGGAGAATAGCTTGATAATACTATCTGTATGCTGGAGCTAAATGAGGCACAGTACAGATTGATGGCAAGCTATGGATTACATAATTTGGACGGGACCTAAAGGTGAATGTGAACATTCGTTCCCTTGAAGCAGAGGATACTCACCTACCAAATATACGGTATGGATCATGTTCATCTTATAGTGTCTGAAATTGTGGACTGTTGACTGAGGCATACACAGGAAGATCGGGGTCCAATAACAAAATCCAAAACGGTTCCCCCATTGCAATTCACTGTCCCAGAACAGGAGGGTCAAGAGCTTGTGGCTTGTCTTTCATTGAGGCAGCACGAAGACAAGCCCTTTTAACAAGGATTCCACAAGTCCTACATTTCACACACCCAACAATTGATTTTGCACAGGAAGTTCAATTTAGCCATATGTTATTACTGCAGCACCTACTACCGGGGAAATGTAGCATTACATGCCATGATCGATGGATGAGTTGAGCCACTGTCTTAGCGTCTCTCAACTCTGGGTAACAGAGGAGGGTCTCAAGAGCTCAACCCCTTTCTATGAGATCCAACCTACCAACATTTCTGTTGGTAGATTATTGACATGCCCAAAACCTTAGTGGAAACACCCACTTCTTGGTGGGTTTTGCATAAGCCCCATCCATTGTCTGGCCTGGGAAAATCTGAATTTGGCAGGGTTGTCTCTGAAAATTCCGGTTGATCTTGGAAAATACGGCACTGTTGGTAACTCTGCCTAATAGGGCATAAGGACAGGGACTGTCTATGCGAAATAACACCTTTAGTGATGTCAAGAAACAAACCGTTGGCTCTGGCATCTTTTCTTCACTGGCTGGGCAGGGGAATCAACCGTCCGAAAAAAAACACTAAGGCTTAGTAATGTTGGATTTCAACATCTCCGATGCCCTAAGACATCTGTACCTAACAGAGTAGCGCTCTCGTACTAGTGGCCATGCCTGAAGCTGCAGCCACGTTATTAAGAGGTGCTGTGTCTTTTGTAACAGTGAATGGGTTGTGGTTCTCCAAACAGTGCCATGCCCTTTTTGATGGTCAGAGAGGATCCCTACTGATCCCAAATTAACGGCCTATTATAAGAATACTCTACCACAGGGGCGTCGTTGGGTCAAAACAGCCCCGGATGTTTTGTCCAGTGCCCCGAATGTTATGCTGGCCTGGTAGCATTTTTCTTTAAATTTAACTATTCCCCACCCCCCATGTACTTGTTCCGCTACTTGCGGGCTGCGCAAGCATGAGTTCAGTCACTTCGGTGCGCAACCCTGTCCTGCGGCGCGTGATCCCGCAAGACCCAATGCTGTAGGTCACGGGTCTCGAGGGGTCAGGCGCCGCAGGACGGGATTGCGCACCGAAGTGACTGAACAAGTAGCGGATCAGAGGAACAAGTACAAGGGAGTTGGGGGGATGATCTGTGGGGTTGCCCAGATGGCTAGGCCCTTCACAGTAGTTATTAACCCCTTTCAGTAGTCCCCCATTCACTAAAGGGGGGACTAATGAAAGGGGTTAATAACTACTGTGAAGGGGGACTGCTGAAAGGGGTTAATAACTACTGTGAAGGGGGGACTGCTAAAAGGGGTTAATAACTACTGTGAAGGGCCTTCCCCCACTCCCCCACGGTGGGGGCGTGGCTTCACGGGCGGGTGTATGGCTTCACGGGGGTGTGGTACAGTGGGCTTGTGCCCCGGATGTTTTAAGACCCTAGCAATGCCCCTGCTCTACCAATTTACCTCATGAACCCCTATCATGAGGTAAATTGGTATAGTATTGGTATAGAAGGGACAAATGGCAAACGTACACCTCACATAGTCAATAGCTGTGACAGGCCTACCAGAGCAGTATACAGGGCTCCTCCCTATGACAAACATATGTCCTAATAAGCATAAAAGGCACATGACCAGAGGTTTCCTTTAATTGACTCAAAAATCAAACCTTCCACATCAGAAATAGCACATTTACTCTGCCTACACATCCCACCCATAGTAACTAGTTTATTAACAATTAACAAGGCCTCGGCATATGAAATCGTCCCAATATCCCCATTATTTTTTTTATAAAACACAAGGGGGTAATTCCAGTACTGTGTGCGGCATTAAATACACTTTAATTTACTTGCTCACTGCAGAGTGTCCCTAATGCTTTATAATGTGTGTATTTTAGGGAGAATGGATAACAGCCTGTAAAACCATCTAATTGTTTGTAATGCTTTAACCCGAGCTCCGCAGTACCATGGATACTGAACACTTTTCATGGCCGAGTGTTATCTGACAGCGAGCGAGGAGGCAGAGATTGCTTATTAAAGTCTAAATTAGCACGCTAGCTGCGTGCAACAGAGAAATACTTGTATGAAACAGACTTCTGCTTTGTTGTCATGCTCCATCTCCTATTAAGTATACTGTCAAGCAGGAAATAGGGGGAAATCATGCAATGTAGGCTTGGCTAGGAAAAACGGGTGGTGGTGGGCAGAGGCTGTGGAGTGCATGATCTCCCTAGGGTGCAATAGAAGAACATTCCTATAGAAATCTTCAACAAGATCATAAAGTACATCTCGCCAGTGGTCTCCGATCTGTGGCTCTCCAGCTGTTGCAAAACTATAACTTCCATCATGCCCCAACTGGGCCTGTGGTAGTTTGCGACAGTTGGAGCATCACTGATGGGGAACAATGCCATGCACAAGGTTCTACGTACATAGAGTATCTGGGACTGCATTACTTCCATATGTGCAGCAGGGGCTGTAAACTATCACGCTGCTGTTAGTCTAAATTATTAGAGTAAATTGGGATCCTCTCTGATCAGCTGCAGTCACCATCTCTGTCCACTAAACAATGTTAGTTCAGGCATAGAAGCTACTCCTTTACAACTTACGGTATGAGCAGGGCTGCATGGATCTGATATTGATGGCCATTTATCATCCAGTTAATAATAAAACAGTAAACGATATAATAATGATCCATTAAACTCCTAAGCTCCCTCTAGTGGTGGCTGCAGGAAGCCAGAATTTTATCATTGAACTCTTGTTCAATACAGGAGATTTGGAGCTTTGTATCTTTGATATCAATAAAGCTATATTAAGAAGTGAATCAGAATTGTGAGTGTAACATGAGATTATGTTGAAAATGGGCATTCACTTTAAATGGAAAAAAAAGTTTGTCAGCATTAGGATTCAATGGGCTGCTAAGTATCATGTAACCATGGTAACAGATCTCATTAATTGTGTCACATACAGTAAAAAGCTATGAGCTGCAGCTCTGGAGATACACAGTGATTACAAGGGCCGTCATATGGCATTGTATTGTTATGTCATACACTTGTTTTCAGGGTACACAATCCATTGTGTGCCTCCGCCAGTATCCATGAATGTACCGTTATACAATATAATGTCCTCTACTGGCTTACAGAAAGCCAGATTTCCTGAGAGGGATGACAACTCCCATCGCCCATTTGCAGTTCCATGGCTACTCCCATGAGAGCAGTAGTGCCAGATTAGGATTTGCACAAAATACGAAAAATTTAGCTTGGCTTACTATGAGTCCAGTTATATATGGTTTCCGCGATTCCTTAAGATGTGGTCAAGGAAGCTCAGATCTGTGGTGCTAATTGCTGCTATTTATACTGGGAACCTGTTTTAACTGTTTCTTTACCAGACATCCCAACCTACAAAAACTCATTTCAGGGAGGTGTACGTCTCATTTCAGGGAGGTTCTCATTACCCTGCCCCAAATTATCATATTTATGTGATTAAAGGGATTCTGTCACCACCTATAAGCCCTGTGAGCTAACCATCTGCTCATGTCCAGGGTGGCAGCATTCTGATTTCTAGGGTGGCCTTATAACAGCTATTTGTGGCTTTATTCTGCGGAAAAACAGGTTTTACTAACCTGTCAATCACTGAATTAAGGTGCCCAAGCAGGGGAGGTCTGTGGATGCATGGTGCCCGGCCGCACGCATCACCGTTCGTGCCCAGCGCCGCCTTCTACTCCTCAGTGCTGCCTCTCCCTCCCTCCCCCTCCTCCCGCTTTGAGATCCCGCGCGTGTGCACAGGCTCAGCCTGATGCGCCATTGCGGACTGCTGGCATCGGCTTCTTCTTGCACTGTGCGCACGCGCCGAGAAGGGGACACTGCTACAGGTCGCCGGAAAGGTTTACTGCGAGTAAACTAGAGATGGGAAGTTCGGATCTTTCACATGAAACAGTTCATGAATCGAATCTTCGGTTCACTCGCTGACTGTGCTGAGCCGAGACGCAAGTGAACCGAAGCTTAGGTTGCGCAATGCGCATGCGCGGATGCTTCGATTCACTTGCTGACTCGCTGAGTCGGCTCTTGGCACTTGGTCTGAGCTCTGACTGAGTGAGGAAGGGGACAGGACTCAGGACAGAATGCATTGTCAATAAAATAGTCCACAGTCCGCACAGACATCACACAGGACAATAACTAGTGTGAACCCACCCTTAGGCTACATGCACACGACCGTATGTGTTTTGAGGTCCGCAAAAAAAAACAGATGACGTTCCGTATTTGCAGATCCATTGTAATAATGCCTATCCCTGTCCGCAAACTAGAAAAATATAGGACATGCACTATTTTTTTTGCGGAGCAATGGAACGGACATACTGATGCGGACAGCACACGGTGTGCTGTCCACGTTTTTTGCGGACCCATTGAAATGAATGGGTCCGCATCCTATCGGCAAAAAAACGGATCGGACACGGAAACAAAATACGGTCGTGTGCATGAGGCCTTAGTTATATAGCTACTGAATCCTAAAGGGTTAATTCAACCTGTAATCTAAACCCTGTCCTGTCACTTCTCTTATCTCTCTGCTGACTGCCTGTCTGTCCCTTAACCTTATCACTGCTGCAGCCTGGTCATCAGCCTCAGTGTAAACTGTTCTAGTGACTGACGGTTCTTTTAACTCAAAGAATCGAATGTGTCTCTAACTAAGGCCTCATGCACACGGCCGTGAGCGGTCCGTGGTAACACGGGCTGGATTCCTGCTGAGAGCAGGAGCGCACGGCGTCATTGGTTGCTATGACGCTGTGCGCTTCCTGATGCCGCCGCAGTACAGTAACAGACATCCCAACCTGCAAAAACTCATTTCAGGGAGGTTTTCTTTTTTTTTTACAAACTTTTTATTACATTTTCCATACATATGCAGTATCTGCACACTTTGCTCTATGGTGTGGAGGGCGGGGCTCATTACCCTGCCCCAAATTATCATATTTATGTATATATGATTAGAGCATCCAGGGGGTGTGAATTTAACACTGAGGTAAATAATATAATTAAAATGGAGGGTTAAATGTGTAAATGTATTTTCAAAAAAATGCATCTCTCTCAATAGTTCTAGAGCTACTGAATGAGACAGAAGAAGGGATGCCTTTAACCTATAATCTCCTTGAGAAGCCAATTTGACCCTAAAGGGTTAATTCAACCTGTAATCTAAACTCTGTCCTGTCACTTCTCTTATCTCTCTGCTTTGCTATCAGTGAACCTTTCCGGGATATATTGTTTCACATGGGGGTGTCAGGGAGCCATAGCGGGAGACTCCCTGAACCTCCGGGAGAGTTGAGATCCCTGCTTCACTGGCAGCAAACAGCAAAGGGGCTTAGCCTCAGTTACAAAATGTTGCGTCAAATTGTGCCCAAATTCTGGCACATTGGGGTAGATTTATCAAAACTGGTGTAAAGGAAAACTGGTTTAGTCGGCCATAGCAACCAATCAGATTCCACCTTTCAATTTCCAGAGCTCCTCCAGTTTGATAAACCTCCCCATTCTGTCTCAAAGTAAGCCAACCAATAGTTGGTATACATTTAGGCAAAAGTATCTAGCCCTGCACCATATTTATCATCCAGCCTGAGCCACTGTGATAGGTCTAGTGCAGGACTAAAGTAGGGTTGTTACGGGTATCGAAATTTTGATACCCAATCGATACTTTTGTCATTTCCATTTTTTCGATACTGGCCTGCGTTGCTGCGCAGTCTAGTATCACAGAACATGAGCGGGCTTCTCTCAGCGCGCTCATGTTCCCTCAGCACAGGGGAGAAGGAAGCAGTCCCTCCCTCCCCCTTGTGCTGCTGCTGCCACCAATAGGGAGAGAGGGGCGGAGGAGGGGAGGGCGCACTGCTCCTTCAATGATAGGACAACCTTTTTTATGGGTTCAGACTTAGTTAAGTTACCAGGCTACATAGAGCGGCGCCCAGGGATCTCCCTGCACCTACTTTTATTCCTGGGCGCCGCTCCGTTCGCCCGCTGTGCCCCAGTTAGTCTCCTGCTTCGTAAGCTAATTACTATCGGAGCAATGGGAAGGAGACATCAGCTTCTCTCCTGGGCGTTCCTTATCGGAATGCCCAGGAGAGAAGCTGATGTCTCCTTCCCATCGCTCCGATAGTAGTAATTAGCATACGGAGCAGGAGACTGTAACGGAACCACAGCGGGCGAACGGAGCGGCGCCCAGGAATAATAATAGGTGCAGGGAGATCCCTGGGTGCCGCTCTATGTAGCCTGGTAACTTAACTAAGTCCGAACCCACGAAAGGTAGTCTTTAACTTTTAATACAGGAGGCAGGTGCCGGCAGCAGAATTACATTGCCGGCACCCTGCCTTTCACAGGGAGCTGCGATCAGCAGCAGTTAACCCCTCAGGTGCGGCACCTGAGGGGCTAACTGCTGCTGATTTGCTGCCAGTACCCGCATCCTGTATTAAAGGTTAATTATCATTGGTGGCGTAGTGCGTCCCCCTCCCCCCTCAGTATTAGAATCATTGGTGGCGCAGTGCGCCCGCCCCCCCTCAACCCACTCAGTATAAAAATCATTGGTGGCTCAGTGCCCCCTCAACCCCCCCAGTATTAAAATCATTGGTGGCTCAGTGCCCCCTCCCCCCCTCAACCCCCCCAGTATTAAAATGATTGGTGGCTCAGTGCCCCCTCCCCCCCTCAGTATTAAAATCATTGGTGGCAGTGGCCACAGGGTCCCCCCTCCTCTTTATTGGTGGCAGTGGCAGCTTCTGATCGGAGCCCCAGCAGTGTAAGCCTGGGGCTCTGATCAGTTACCATGGCAGCCAGGACGCTACTGAGCCCTGGCTCCCTGCTGCTGTGTGAATAGAGCACAGAGCAGCAGGGAGAGTGTAAAGTCCTATTCACCCTGATAGAGCTCTATCAGGGTGAATAGGACAAGGGATGAAAAAAATCCCAGGTTCTAGCCCCTAAGGGGGGAAATAGTTATTAAATAAAAAGTAAAAAAAAAAAAACACCAAAATATTAAGTATAAATTAGAAAAAAATCTATGCAGTAAATGCCGGAACAGAAAAAATAAAAATAAAAACTGCGCGATTCACCATTTAAAAAAAATGCAGAATGCACATGGGTTTTTTGGTTTACTTTTTTATGGTATTGAAATCGAATAAAAAATTTGGTATCACAACAACTCTAGTCTAAAGTAGCGCTACAAGACCCTGGAAACATCGCCATAGTTCTCAGCTTCCTGTATCCTTGCCAGTATTTGAGGAGAATGGAAGCATTTTCAGATTTTCATTGGATTTGAAATATGTTTTTATGGAACATGGATGGAGCATGCTCACTACAGTTCTGCAACAGATCCTGGGATAACTTGCCTACCATAGTAATTTTTGTCTTCCTCTAGGTTGTCTATCAATTGTCACGTCTGCACTGATGGTTATTGCCTTTTATGTAGTTCTCTCATATCCTGCAATGCAAAAAACAAAGCCTAGCGGTTAGCTGGAAAATGCTTTACAAAATGTAAACTCTAGGGGCGCTAATCCCTTTGCCGTCAATGCTTTGCTGCCTTTCTACACCTAATATATAATCTCATGGTCAAATCAGTTTTGAAGTTGGTGAAAATACAGGGCCATAAGATGAACTATAAATCAAGCCACTTCCGCTGGAAATTGTGATCCCTAGATTGGTTTCTGAGTTGAAACGATGTACAGAGCATGGCCTGGGAATAACATTGTGCTGAAATTTTGCCAGGACTTGAGCTATTACAAACCCATAGGGGCTGAATTAAAATGTGAGAAAGGAAAATCTTTGTCAGGGGAGAACTCAGAAGTCAAACTGATGACTGCCTGAGGAAAGAGACTTAATGTCTATACAGGAATTATAAGGAATTAAAGGGGTCTGTTCACAGCTGCTGAGTCAGTAGCAAACAAGCAGAGATAAGGAAAATATCAAATCTATAGAGCAGATAATTAAGTACAATATACCACACTGTAGTAATAGCAAGTAAGTGTCTATCCCTGGGGACCCACCTCTTCTCCTTCCACATTAGAGGACAGCAGAGCTGTAAGTGGTGGTGTTGATCCCTCCCTATCCTAATAAATACCTCACTGTCATAGGGTACATAGATGACGCACAGCATGATGTCACCATCTATGTGTGGTATTGATCCCTCCCTATCCTAATAAATACCTCACTGTCATAGGGTACATAGATGACGCGCAGCATGATGTCACCATCTATGTTTGGTGTTGATCCCTCCCTATCCTAATAAATACCTCACTGTCATAGGGTACATAGATGACGCGCAGCATGATGTCACCATCTATGTTTGGTGTTGGTGGTGTTGCTCCCTTCCTATCCTAATAAATACCTCACTGTCATAGGGTACATAGATGACATATAGCAAGATGTCACCATCTAATTGTGGTGTTGATCCCTCCCTATCCTAATAAATGCCTCACTGTCATAGGGTACATAGATGACGCATAGCATGATGTCACCAACTATAGGTGGCAGTACACTAGGCGACAGATGGTTGTAAGCTTATGTTCATTTAAGAAACATGACTGGCACCAGCTTCTCTTCTAGAGAGTCATGAGAGGCAGCAACAGGATTACCCTTTTATCATGTCCAGCTTACACAAGTTGTGTAGTTTATATGTGGCAGAAGAGCATTTGCCTCCACCAACCAAGGACAGAATATGACACATCTGCACCCTTAGGTGGACTTGGAACTTAATGTGGCCCTGGAAAAAAAACTAAACGTGGCCCTATGTTGTCCAAATTGACAGAAGGCAGGCCAACACAAGTAGACAGGGCCTACAATCAGTGGCGTACTAAGTAGGGGGCAGTCTGCCCCGGGTGTCATCTCTCAGGGGGGTGCCAGAAGCAATGAGCGCTTCCATCAATACAGATGGAAGCGCTGATTGCTGGAGCGCTAGGAGCTGCGGTCCTGTCACTCACCACTGAGCTCCCCACGCTCCTCCCCTCCCTCAGGCGGGCGGCGCACAGAATGGTGAAGCAGGAAGACTTCTCTCCGCTCCACCATTCAGCCTGCAGGCACAGATCGCGCTGCCTGCCTGTGTGGGCAGATCCTGTAGCCCGGAAGTCTGCATAAGCTCTGCCCACACAGTGCTGCAGAGCGATCTGTGCCTGCAGGGAAGAGAGGTATTTGAGCTTCAGGAACGGGACAAGGGCAGTAGTTACTGTGTTTTTTTGTTTTTTTAATACAGAGGAGGTAAAGAGGGCTTTATTACT